>NC_056045.1:4890042-5190042 GCF_004379255.2 Salvia splendens | reverse complement strand
TAAGTGTAAAGAAAATAAACCAAGTACACTAAAACATATTTCATAAATTCGACTGCGCAGTCATTTTCAGATATTGCCACCCTTATTCCCACCATCATACACTATCTGATCCAACGGGTGACAAGGGGCGTGGCCACACCCCAGGTCAACTAGACCGGCCAACTTGCTCTCAGATGGCTCCCGATCTCGTGTACACTAGCCTGAGGGTTCGCAGCCCAACAGACCCGAATTCGATTAAACATATGTGGTAAACCACTTCAGATAGGTTTCAAAACAAAACAGTTGGCAAGACAAACAGTTCATCTCCATAAACATTTCCGGAACAGCGTCCGTATTAAAGATAACCCACAAAATAGTAGGGTAGAAAAGCCCACCTCAATTGCTTAGCTTTTAAAATAGTTCCCTTCTTCAACCACAATTTCCTCGTAAAAGATCACCCTTTTGAAAGATAAATAAATATCATAATTAGAGTCAGGAAAAACGAGGTTTAAACGACAATGCATGATTCCTACGTGGATGACTTCAACATCTAGCACGTTACACGTACACACACTTAACAACATCTTATAAGTCAATCACACAAAAACACACGTCCGAAACACACCACGCATGCACTCGACACGCATACCACGCACCCACGACGCGCACACGACACACACCCGAAACACTCGTACTCCCGGTAAACCCTCCTTGTGCAAACGGCTCACTTGGCTCGGAAAAGGTTCGGAAAAAGCTCGGTATCTCGGCCTGGCTCGGCACCTCGGCCGACCGTCTCGGCCGCCTGGCTCGGCACCTCGGCCGACCGTCTCGGCCGCCTGGCTCGGCACCTCGGCCGACCGTCTCGGCCGCCCGGCTCGGCACATGTCTCGGTGTCTGGCTCGGCCCTGGCTCGGCACCCGTCTCGGCACCTCTCTCGGCACTGGCTCGGCACCTGTCTCGGCATCTTGCTCGGCGCCCGTCTCGGCACTGGCTCGGCACCTGTCTCGGCATCTGGCTCGGCATCTGGCTCGGCGCCAGTCTCGGCGTCTCGGCCGCTGGCCTAATCAAGTGCACACCAGTTTTCCCCCAACCAACGATTCTCAAACCTTATACGACATTCACAACACACATTCTACATCCCAAAACACACCCGAAAACATGAGTTCATACCCTCCAACCCTCTCCACAACACCACCCTAGGCCAAACCCTAAAACTCTCGGCCAACACACACAAAACACTCGAACCAAACGCTGATTCCTCCGAGCCATCCCCTGGCCAAACACACCCACATACATCATAATATCAAGACACCCAGAATCACCCCCATTGCACACAAATACATCCCCCAAAAACATACATCCATCAGAAAAGCGCAGTTTACTTACAAAAATCATTATAAAATCATCCGACATCCAATGAAGCTGAAATTTACACACCACACAGAAGACACACCCAAGTTTACACAGTTAAAATTTCGTACCAAAAGGAGATCGTTTGCTCAGTCAAAAAGGGGTCGGAACCCACTGTCAGTCACCACCGAAGACATACCCCACACAAACACATAATCACAAAGCCTATTCAGCATCTAAAACATTCAAAACGTCCTAAATGCATGTGTTTTCGAAATTATCATGAGTTAGGGTCTTGGGTTATCTTTCCCGGATAGTTCAAACGCTTTACTTCCTCTTCCGACTCCGATTCACAACGAGAGAGAGTAACACCTTGATGAACCAAGAAATCGATGAGATGGAGTGAAAGGAAAAAGGTGAGAACCGAGGGGGAGAAAGAGGGAGACCTTACCGTGATGATGAGAACGATTGCGAGAGAGAAAAGAGAGAAGCCGATGTGGGGGAGAGATTGGAAGGGAGAAAGTGTATCGGTTATGTGGGAGTGGGGAGAGGTTGAGAAAGTAGTGGGGAGAGGGAGAGAAACCGAGAGAGAGAGGGAGAGAGAGAGAGAGAGAGATTTAATTTATTAATTAGGATTTTATTTTGTTTTTCAATTAACCATAAAAATCTAAATAATCACATACAATAATATAAAACAATTAAGACTTACCAACCATATCTTAAACAAGATATTCACAAATTCAAACCTTGACTTAAAAAAAAATCGGATATTACACAGACACTACGTCTATACCAATTTCTCACTGCATTAGACGATAAATATGATGCAATTAAGAAGGAGATACTTAGGCGCGACCCATTACCAACGGTGCGCGAAGCTTACGGTATAGTTCGCCGGGAATCAAACAACGATGCCATACTCGGAGTCGGATCTGGAGGAACCGTAAAAGACGGAATAGGCTCCGGCCTAGCGGCCATCGATCGTGGGCGCCCAACTCAGCCACCAACCACCGCCAATCGACCATGGAACAGGCGCTCCGACGAGGATAAAAGCCGGCTAACGTGCTCACACTGCGGCGGAAAGAGACACACCAAGGATGGGTGCTTCCACCTCATCGGTTTCCCCGACTGGTGGGACGATATGAAAAAGGCGAGGGCGATGCGAGCGCTGAACAGAAATGGCGGTGGACGAGCGGCGGTCGCGATTGCTGACCGGGCTGCCGACACCGCAAATCCGGCGGGTAGCACCAGCACAGCAGGCCAGGAGACGGCGGCGGCTGGAGGAGCGGTCCACGTCGACGAACCAGCCAAGGCAGCGGCGGCTAGGGTTGTTTGGGAAGGAGGTAGTTTTTTCCCTAATTTAATCTCCAATGTTTCGGAAATAGCGAATCTGCCCCAAACTTCCTATAAATGTCGCCCATACCCACCCAACTCTCGATATTCCCAGTTCAAACCCTGAAAAAAATGGAACCCTCAAATACACCCACACAATTCTGGAAATTATCTAAATGACCCCACCAGCTCTTGTGCTTTCGCAAAAACACCCTCAACTTACCCAGAATTCGAAATTAACCCCAACATCCCTTGCCACAATAAATTCCAAGCCCTCGCACATTCATCACTATCCAGAAAACAACATAAAGAGCATGAATGGATCTTTGACTGCGGTGCTACTGATACTATGTCTTATGAACTTACTGATTTTACTAATATCTCTGCTCCACATAAGAAATATGTTCAGACAGCAAATGGGAGTATAATTCCAGTCCAGGGGGCGGGCACAATCAAGATCACTCCAACATTGCAGATCTCGAATTGCCTATATGTGCCACTACTAGCACACAAATTACTCTCAGTTAGCCATGTAACTAGAGAATTAAAGTGCAAACTTCTAATGGAGCCCGATTTGTGTGTTTTACAGGATATCAAGACGGGGATGACAGTTGGGCGTGGCACTGAACAACAAGGATTGTATTATGTGGACAAGATGGCCCAACCCGGTACTGCGATGCTGACTCACGGACCAACAGAATCACAGGGTTGGCTTTGGCATTGCCGGTTAGGACATCCCTCCATAGGATACATGCGTATGCTTTTTCCCGACTTAGCCAGTACTCAGTTTTCTTTCAATTGTGATACTTGTTTTTTTGCTAAAAGTCATAGACACTCATATAAGCTCAATAATTCTCGTGTGGACACCACCTTTTCCTTGATTCACTCTGATGTCTGGGGCCCAGCACCCGTTTTGGGTAGCCTTGGATTTAAGTATTTTTTGTTATTTATCGATGATTGCACACGTTTAACTTGGGTATATTTTTTGAAATCTAAATCTGATGTTTTCGAGAAATTTACTTTGTTCTACAATATGGTGCACACTCAGTATAACAAACAAATCAAAATCCTTAGGTCCGATAACGGGGGGGAATTCGTTAACTCGAAAATGCAACAGTTTTTTCTGAGAGAGGTTTAGTCCATCAAACAACGTGTCCACACACTCCCGAGCAAAATGGGGTCGCTGAGCGGAAAAACAGGAAAATCCTAGAAATGACTAGAGCCCTCCTAATCGATTCACACGTACCCAAAACTTTTTGGCCCGAGGCAGTAGCCACATCAGTATACCTACTAAATCGGTTACCTACCCATATCCTCAACTTTAAAACTCCATTCGACGTCTTCTCTACACAAAATCACATACCACCACCACTTACCCTCAAACCCAAAATTTTCGGGTGCTCTGTTTTTGTCCACATACCTAAACACGACAGAACAAAATTCTCCCCATGTTCCATTAAGTGTGTCTTCGTAGGTTATGGGAAAGATCAGAAAGGGTATCGATGCTACGACCCAAAAACCAAGCGTCTCTATGTTACCATGAACTGTGACTTCGTGGAAAACGAGTATTTCTATAACCAACCTAGCGGTCAGGGGGAGAAAAAGGGTTCCGAACCCGTTAGTGACCCGCTAAGTTGGTCTCTAGGCCCAAATCCAGAAAGAACACTTACTCCAGACCAAAACCCACATACTCCAGACCACACACTCTCCCTGATGCCATTACCAAACCCTGTGACAGAAGATGGTCCAACAGATGATGCGAGCTGCGGTACTACCGGGCCGTCTTCATCCCATAATACACCTTGCGAAATCAGTGAACCCGTCTCATTGTCAGACTCGTCTACGATTCCTGAGGTTAGTAATCCTGAAAATGATTCCACCTCTCAACTTAATACTAACCATGGGAGACAGAAAAATGAGCCAAGCGAAGAGCCAGGAGTGAGTGGCAGATCGTTCGAACTACCACCAAGGAGCACAAGGGGTGTACCCCCAAAGAGATACTCACCAGACTGGAAGGGACGCAAAACAAATTACTCTATGGCAAACCTCTCTGTTGGACACCTAACTGAGATGGCTCGAGCTTTTGAAGTGGCCTTGTATGAAGAGGACCTCCCACGATCGGCTAAAGAGGCAATGAAACATCAGCACTGGAGAGAGGCAATGAAAAAGGAGATGGACGCACTTCTCAGAAACAACACTTGGGAAAAATGCAGTCTACCAGAAGGAAAGAAACCAGTAGGATGCCGATGGGTATTCACCATCAAACGACGAGCAGACGGATCTATCGAGAGGTACAAGGCACGGTTAGTGGCAAAAGGATACACTCAAACCTATGGAATAGACTATGAGGAAACCTTCTCCCCAGTGGCAAAGATGAACACAGTCAGAACCTTACTTTCAGTTGCGGCATGCAAGGATTGGAAGCTGCATCAGTTTGACGTGACGAACGCCTTCCTACATGGAGAGTTGAAGAAAGATGAAGAAGTGTACATGGAAGTCCCTCCAGGATACTCGAACGAATTTAACGAAGGACAGGTGTGCAGGCTAAAGAAAACTCTCTATGGGCTAAAACAGTCACCTAGAGTATGGTTTGGAAGATTCTCACAAGCTATGAACAAGTATGGTTACTCCCAAAGCCAATCAGACCACACATTGTTCATCAAAAGAAAAGGTGATCGGATAGCTTGTCTAATCATCTATGTGGATGACATGATCATAACCGGGGATGATGAAGAAGAAATAGAGGACTTGAAGAAAAACTTGTCCCAAGAATTCGAGATGAAAGATCTAGGGGCTCTAAAATATTTCTTAGGAATTGAAGTGCTTCGATCCAGAGAGGGGATATTCCTAAGACAAAAGAAATATGTGTTGGATCTCCTCGCAGAAACCGGACTCCTCGACTGCAAGCCTGCAGATATACCACTTATGGTCAACCATGGCTTAAAGTTTGAAGAAGGAGTCAAACTCGCCAACCGAGAAGAATACCAACGTCTGGTTGGTAAGTTAATATATCTCGCCCATACAAGGCCAGACATATCCTATGCAGTGGGAGTTATAAGTCAGTTCATGCATAAACCCCAAGAAAACCACATGGATGCAGCACTAAGGGTGGTCCGTTATTTGAAGGGGACTGCAGGTTATGGGGTACTGTTAAGGAAGAATGATGATCTTGAAGTAGATGGATTCACAGACGCTGACTGGGCAAGCAACCCGATAGACAGAAAATCTACGGGAGGATACTTTACCTTCGTTGGAGGGAATTTGGTCACCTGGAAGAGCAAAAAACAGAAGGTGGTAGCATTATCAAGTGCTGAGGCTGAATTCCGAGGAATCAAAAGTGGTCTAACAGAGATCATGTGGCTGAGACGTTTGCTCACTGAAATTGGTCTTCCTCCCAAAAGAAGAAGTCAATTATTCTGCGACAACAAGGCTGCTATCAGCATCTCTGAGAATCCGGTCCAACATGACAGAACTAAGCACGTGGAAGTGGACCGTCACTTTATCAAGGAGAAAATCGAAGGAGGGATCATAGAGTTTCCATTTGTCAGATCAGAAGACCAGCTCGCCGACATTCTCACCAAGGCAGTAAATCCTAAGATGTTCGATGAAGTCTTGAGCAAGTTGAGCATCGGAGATGCCGTTGCTCAACTTGAGGGGGAGTGTCACAAAGACTTACCATAAATCAAGAAGGCAAGAAATAATAGATTAGTGCATAATTGATATTCATTTAATAGGATTGATACACAATTACATTGTCTAGGAATAGATTATTCCTTACCATATGAGAATATAATCAGGCCCTATATCAAAGTGTACTCGAATGATTCATCAATATAATGAAATATTACAATCTCTCAATCTTTCAATAATACTATTTCGTGTCGAAAATCTGTTGTGAACAGCTTAGGAAATGTAAACCAGACCAAAAGGTGGTCAGAGAGAGTCCCAATATACTTATTTAGGAAATCAAAGTCCAAAACTCAAGATTTGTGGGCCTAAATGCCTAATCATGACCAAGAATAAAATGTTACTCATAAACCACTAAAACTCGTGTATAAAAAGAGGACCAATTAACGATAAAAAAAAGTACTAATATATTTTCGTTGTATTTAACTATTTATACACGTTTTTCCTTCTATTAATTGAGTAAGAGTTCCGAATTACTACGCCATGGATTAAATATTTGCAAACTTAATATGCGAAATTTTTTTTTGAAAAAAATATCTATTGCCCTATTGGTGATAAATATCAAGTGTTCTTTGTTTCCGCTGTAACATCATGCATTTCTTTTTATCATTAATGATGCAAAACGTATAGAGAAATAAGACTAAATGGAGAAGTAATCAAGAAACCCTAGTTTCTGTGAAAACGAAATATAAATTATCAAAAACAAACTGTCTTCCAAAACAAAAGCAACGCTAATTATAAGCTTCTAGAAAACCGTAGAAATTCAAAAGAAAATAAAACGCAATATAGAAAATTAAAACTAAAACCGAAAAACAGTAAATTGCAGTTTTCATCCCTTAAACGATGTCAGATGGCCAAAATCAATCGTCCGTCATCGCAACGGTGAGTTCGATTCCCAATCGCAATTCCCATTTACCGTGCGAATTTCAAATCGTTCTGACACCGCAAGTTTTTGCCAGATTTCTACGTTGGAACTGAATCAATTAACATAACTAAGTGTTATTAATTCAATGAAAAGGAATTAATTTTACTACTAGTAGTCTACGACCACCTCTACCTAGTATTGTATGGAGACTTTTACTTTTCGAGAAAAAGATAAGAGTAATAACAGGTTGGTACAAGGTAATTTTCCTACTAGATCTCCATATAACATATTTATGGCTCTTTCCTAAAATAAAACAACCTAAATTTAGTACAGCTATGAAATGCACATCACATATAACCTTGAGCTGTTATGACTACTCACTACAGGCCACATATTTAGTCATCGTATGACTAAATCGTCACAATTGAGTAGTGTTATTAAATTAATGTACTATAAAAATGAGATTCACACTTTTAGTAGAGTAATTTTTTAAAGTTACATACATTCACATTTTTTAAAACTTATGTTAGTCTCTTATTTACGCTCTATATGCCCTCACTCCTCTATCTCGTACTCATATGTCATCTATAATTATTCAAATTACGAACATTATACGAGTATCATTACATAACTATTATAATTATGTTAAAATATATTTTGGTTAATATGTACTATATGTATATATTTAATACTAAATGGCAGTTAAATTTCAGAATAATAAAGAAGCTTTTGAGATTTAAAAATTGATTGAAATCTTGAAAAGCTTATTATTGTTCTTGACCTTGCGCTTTTTTTGTTTAGTATATACTTTTTGGTTTAAGTACCTTGTTCCTAGAAAAATGAAAAATGAAAATGATTGGACTATGCAAATCATGTGATGAATTCGATAGCTCTTAATCAATTTTAAATCGCAACTCTCAAAATTAATTTTCTCCGATGATAAAACCGATACAAATTTAAAAAAATGAAAATGAAAATGAAATTATACCTATGTTTTAAATCTATCAACAACCCTCGACTGCATTAAATATTCCTTCTTAAAATCGTTATTTGTTTCGCGCGCTATTTTTTTCGCGTTTTATGATCAAAATGACATAAAAAAAGCTTGAAAAGAACAAATCTTTGGCGGATTTAGGTGGTCCCCTCCTACAACAACACTATGTCTGTCTTAATTAATCTTTATTCTCGCATTTTTTTCATTATTGTATTCCGATTCTATTAATGTAAATGAAATAAATAGAAACAGATTTTCATATTTCTTTCAAAATTCGATTTTTGAATTTAATTTGTTTTGCAAATTTAATTCGGCTCGTATAATTATCTAGAATATAATCCAAGAGTAATTGTTAAATGTAGCCCGACATTAACTAACATTGTATCAGTAAGGTAGTATTATATCTTTGTAAAATATGCTTTGCTTAATGAGACTGGTGAGAGTTAGATAGAGTACTAAAAAGAGAACAAAATATAGTGAAAAATGTGAGATAGAAAAAAGAGTATAAAAGAAAGAAATTTTTGTGTTTAAAAAAAAGTGAAAAAATTATCTGAAACGTGATTATATATTTGTACAAAGATTTATGAGATTATTTATTTTCTATGAAATGTGTGCTTGCAAACGCAATAATTCAGAGAACAAATTTATAGTTCACTGTATTTTATTAATAACTAGTCTCATATATAAAGCATAACTATAAGAGCATCCACAACCGTGCTCTTGCCAGCGGCACGGCTGTGGGCCAGGCCCCACTTTTTCTGTCTGCTCTCTGACAAGAGCACAACACTCACAGTTGTGCTCTTCCGCAAGGACGAGCACAATTAATTTAAAATTCAATTAAACAAAAACATTTCCATAATACTAAAATTCATTAAAAAACCTAAATAATATTACAAATGACAAATAAAATAAAAACGACATAATTAAAATCCTAAAAATTAAAAATTACATAATTAAAATACTAAAAATTAAAAAAAACCACTACTCGTTGCTGAATTTCGCCCACATGTGTTTGATTAGGTCTTCTTGTAGCTGAATGTGGGTTCGGGTATCGCGCATTGTGTGACTTGTCTCGATCCTCTGGCCAACCGTCGTATGCTCACCTCGGCGTGGGGGTGACCTCGCTGTTGAGCTTCCGGCTTCATCCTCGTCGTAGAAGCTAGCCGCCCTCGGCCCTTCGTCGGCTATAATCATGTTGTGTAAGATAATACACGTGAACATGATGTCGGCGATATTATTCACGTACCACAGCCGAGCCGGGGCCTTCACAATGTTGAATCGGGCTTGAAGGACCCCGAAGGCTCTTTCGACGTCTTTCCGCGCGGACTCTTGACGCTGCGCAAAAAGATTCCATCTCGGGTCGTGCGGGCTGCTGAGCGTCTTCACGAAAGTCGACCACCTTGGGTAGATACCATCGGCGAGATAGTAACCCATGTGGTATGTAGTTCCGTTGACAGTGAAGTCGATCGTCGGTGCTACACCATTAATCACATCATTGAAGAGGGGTGACGAATAGAGCACGTTCAAGTCGTTGTTGGATCCGGCAACGCCGAAATATGCATGCCAAATCCATAGGCAGTGGTCGGCAACTGCCTCAAGAATAAGTATTGGGCCGCCGCCTTTGTGACTGCTTAAGTGTTGCCCCCTCCAAGCAGTCGGGCAATTCTTTCACCTCCAATGCATGCAGTCAATGCTGCCAAGCATTCCGTGTGGTGGGTACCCGAAGGAATTCATCCCCGAAGGACTGATTCGTGAAGACGAAGCAACCGTTGGCAATCATCGGTGGTGGGTACCCGAAGGAATTCATCCCCGAAGGCTGAACGAACGCCCTCACAAAAATTCTTTAGACAAAGGATTCTAGTGGACTCACTGATATGCAAATACTCGTCGAAGATGTCGGCCGTTTGCCCAGTAGCGAGTTGTCGAATGGCACACGTACACTTCTGCAATGGCGTGATACTTTACCGGTCGGCTGCATCTGGACTTGTTTGAAAGAATTCAACACGTGCGGACAATGTGTTGACAATTCGCATAAACAAGCGCTTTGACATGCGAAAACGGCGCCTGAAGTAATATGCCGGAAACTGCTGCTGGTCGGCAAAGTAGTCGGCAACGAGCCTTTCGTGGGCTCCCTTCCGGTCCCAATGGATGTAGCGGCGAGTTGATCTAGTTCGTTGAGGAGGAGGAGCGGGGGTATTCGCCGCGACATATGCTTCGTAAGCGGCACGATGTTGTTCGTAGTATTCTTGTTCTTCGCGCTCCGCTTCCGCCATGAGATGGGTGAAATCCATTTGAGGTTTTGAGTGAGGGATGAATGTGTTGATAGTTTGTATGAGAATTATGAATGAGAGATGATTTGATGTGATAAATAGATGATGAATGTGTGTATTTATAGATGATTTTGGGGGGGGGGAAAATCTAAAAAATTCAGAAAAACGGGCAAAAAACGGCAATAATTTTGGGATTTGGAAAATAATTTTTTTTATTTTTTTATCATTATTTATAATTAAATAACGAATTTTAAATAAAAAAATATTCAAAGGCAACGGCTATGCCGTTGCCCAATCGCGTGCCGCCACGTCACCTGCTCGCTGGCACGGCGCTGCTCGATGCATCGAGCAGCGCCGTGTCAGCGGCGCGGACGGACGCGGGTTACGGCGCCACCGTTGCGGATGCTCTAAGTTTCTTAACACAATCATAATATATAGAATTATGAATTTTCAGTGAACGTTGGTTAGAAATCAATAATGGTGACAATCAATACTCCCTCCGTCCGCCAATAGGAGACCCGTTTTTCCATTTCGAGACGTCCGCGATTAGGAGTCCCGGTTCACTTACCATATTTGGAAATTGCAATTTAATACTCCTTACACCCCCAAACCCCAACACCTGTCCCTTTTTAAATTCTCACTCTCTCCATCCTCTCACCTCTCACTCTCTCAACCCCAACACTCTCTCACTCTCTCCATCTACTCTCCTCGTCGAACCCTAATCGCCGCCTTACCTCTCCTCCTGAAAATCTAATCGTCACTGACTAGATTGGTGAAATGGACTCCGATTCCGAACCATTATCACCAATATCTCTCTCACAGACCCCTAACCCCCTTCCATTTCCGCCTCCTCAAACCCTAATCGGCCCCGCCTCGCCTCCTTCCCAGGAATGGGCGTTCGACCCCTCAGAGGCGTCGATTCCGACCCCAATCGCGACCCACTACTCTCCAATCCCAACATATTCTTGGGAGAACACCTCTTGGCCACCTCTTGAATTGTTTTTGGTCACCTCTTGTACGTACTGTAATTAATGTATGGAAGGCAGGTTCTTTGCATCAATTAAAAATTGCAATTAATGTTTTATTTATTCCAGTTTGTTTTTATTTACAATAGGAATACTTAAATCCAATTAAATTTGGATTTAACACACTGAAATTATGAACATTTGTTCATATAGCTCAATTTTTGCATTCAACCAACAATTTAAGTGGGACCCACATTCCACTATCACACTACATTTATTACACACTCAAACTCTTTCTTAAAACCCGCGCTACTTGTGAATGGGACTCCTATTGCCGGACGGAGGGAGTATTTCTTACGCGGATGAAATATTAGATGAGCAAAACGGCGTCGCATGGTGATGCTTAATATAAGGTCAATTTTTTTTATTTGATTTATTTTTTAGGGCAAACTGCCTTAAAAGTCATAAATTTTTCTCATTTTTCGGTTTTTCCCACGAACAAAAAAAATTAACGTATAATGTCATGAACTTTGTTGGGTTGTGAGCATTTCCCATTTGACCCGACCCTGGAGTTTTCCGGTTGAAATTGTGTGGACGTGGCAAGCCTGAAATCTGACGTGGAGAACGCCAGAAATTCATGAAACGACGTCGTTTTCCATAGGCAAAACGACGTCGTCGGTAGACCTCACTAACGGCGAGTTGCTCTCTCCTCTAGAAGCTCCTCCGGAAACGGCGCGAAGGAGGAGGAGGCGGCGGTGGCTGCCGTAAGAACAAGAAGATCAATCCCTCCCCAACGACGACACCCTCAAATTCTCCCCCGCCATGGATTTCCAGCTCCTCAAATCATCAAATACCAGCGTTTTTCACCACCAATTCACTTCTAATTTCGCCGATTTATTGCCTGCGATTTGACAGCAGCCATGCTTTAACCTCGATCCCTCTCGATTAGGGTTTGCTTTCCGCTAAAGCAAGGGGAGAATTTAGAGTTTCACGATCAACGCAGTAATCTGGCGACCTCGATTGAATCGCTGAGCTCCAATGCAGCAATCTAGTTTCAGAGCCTGAAAACGAATGGAAGCTTCTCCAACACGGAGTGGTTTTCAACGCGCCTCCGACGGCGCCGGAAATTGGAGCGGTCGGATTCAAGCATGGGCTGAATTGAGTCACTACACTTTGCTGTGGGAGAAGGAAGGGTGGAGCAGGGCCATGTGGATCATGTGAGGGAGATGGGGAAGGGCCAATTGTACAACTTTGATAGGAACTCCGACGGAGAGTCGACGCAGCGGGACGCACCGGACATTCGTCGTCTCAAAACAAGTGCTCCGTTCTTCGATAGGCTCTCATGGTCGGAAAACCCGTTATGGGAAAACGACGACCAAATATAAAGTTCATGACATTATACGCCAATTTTTTTGTTCGTGGGAAAAAACTGGAAAATGAGAAAAGTTTGTGACTTTAAAGCAGTTAGCCCTATTTTTTATCGATTTTTATTCACTTCGTCACTATACACAAACAGAGAAGCTTTAGAGAAATTCGATTGTTATCCAGCCAACAAATATAAGAAATGAGAAGATCCACAAGCTTGATGGATGACATGGAAACTATGACGTCTCATTTTTAATGAGAATGATTCATATTATTATAGCGAATGAAACTTTTGAAAAATGCACAACGATATTTTTTTATTAACAACAAATGTTACTGGTTAAATAACGTTAATCAGATTGGATAAAATCTAAGAGGCAGCGTGAGGAATGATGAATGTATGACCTAGCCGTAAATGAGAAGATTTATTTTACAAAATTAGATGAAATTTTTAATAAATGCAAAATGTTAGTACTATTTTTATTAACAGCAAATGATACTTGTTGAATCACGTGAATCAGATCAGGTCGAATTTAAGCGACGATGCAAAAAAGGCGCAAATATGACCTATCTGTAGATGAGAATGAATCATTTATAAAATTAGGTAAAACTTTTAATAAATGTAAAATGATACTTCCCCATCTGACATTTAAAAACACATTTTATCTTGACACGAGTTTTAAGAAATTATTTGACTTTATAAAAGAAATTAGTGGAAAACGAGTTTCATTTTATAAAGTACTATTAACTTTATTAGAGTAGTAGAAAGTGAGTGTAATGAGTTAATTAAGTACGATGTCTACTACTAAAAAATGAAAAAAGGTAAATATCTTTAAATGACGGACAACCCGAAATGTCAAACCGGGTTAGGTTTTGGCAGAATGGAGTATCTTTTTAATAATAATAATAATAATAATAATAATAATAATAATAATATAAAATTATACTCCTTGTTGAATAACGTGAATCAAATCAGGTCGAATCAAAACACCAGCTTGAAAAAAAGGCGCAAATATGACCTAATCGTAAATGAGAATGATTTCCTTTAATATAATTATATGAAAAATTTGATAAATGCAAAACGACATTTTTTCAGTAACAATAAATGATACTCCTTGTTGAAAAACTTGAATCAGATTCGATCGAATCTAAGCAGTTACGCGAAAAAGAGCGCAGATATGACCCGGCCGCATACCGCCGGCACTAGATAAGAATTTGTAAAAATGATAATGATTGTATTTATCTATGTTTAATTCCAAAAAATCACAATTGCTAAGTTTGTTTCCAATTTTTCACAAAATTGAACCGATTTTTCAACTAGTCCATGAACTTTTAACCATAGTTGAATCAGCAATTAATGAAAACGAATTTATTATTTTTAATCCAATACATTAAATTATTACTCCATATTAATGGCATTTTTTTTCTCAAGAAAAAGTATAAAGCAGATAATAGTTCTATTTTCAAGAATTTTTTCACCACTTTTTAACTGTGATTGATGTAAATTATATACGTCCGATGTTTTATGTGGATTGGAAAAGGAATATACAGTAAACCGAAATGATTAATTTTCAAACTAAAAAACACAAATCCCTCTCTTTCTCTCTCCTCCCCATCTCTCTCTTAAATTAGTGAAAAGCCACTTGCCTTTTTTCGCCTACGTCTCTGCTCTCTGCAACTCTCTTTTGCAGATAACACACACTCAAACACACCCCACAATGCTGCCGAGGGCCACCGCCGCCGCCTGGATTGACGCCGAGGAAGATGAGGCCATCTCCTGGCCGCCTCGCCAGCACAACGACGCCGCCGCCTCCGCCCGAGACGACGCAATCAACAACGCCTCTCTCACTTCCTTCAAGTCCATGCTCGACTCTGATTGCTTCCTCAACAATGCCATCGCCGCCCCCAATCCCTTCAACCTACCGGAATTCAGCTCCCTTTTATTCAATCCTTTGGATTCCTCTTCCTCCTGCTCTCCCTCCCAGCCCTTCCACCTCGATTCCTCGCCCGCATTTTTACCCCCTAAATCCGTAATGCCCTCTCTCTTCACCGCCAATTTTGACAACGGCGGCTTCGATTTGAGCTGCGACCAGAGCTACTTCCCCGCTCCGGACGCGGTTTCCGCGCCTATGATGATGGGGTTTAACGGATTCAATTCTCAATTTCAATCCAGCGCCGAGTTCGCGACGCGGATGCTTCCCTTTTCCGACGATAGCGCCGCTGCTGGAGGTGCTTCCAACGCAATCAATTTCGAGGGTTTCGACCCTAGCGGCGGAGTCGGATTGAATCCGAACAGGCCTAAGCTGCTGAGGCCGCTCGAGGTCCAGCCGCCGGTGGGAGCGCAGCCGACTCTGTTTCAGAAGAGGGCGGCGCTGCGGCAGAGCTCGAGGCTGCAGAATTTGGGGGCTATGAGCTCGAAGAGCGACGAGGGCTTGACGAGCGTGGATGACGCAGGGGAGATGGAACTGGGGAGGAAGAGGAAGAGGAGCTTTGATGATGAAATGGAGGATATAGGCGCTGATATCTCCACCTTGAATTACGATTCCGATGAACCCACCGATAAATTCGGCTACAATTCCAACGGCAACAGCAGCGTCACGGCTGGCGACCACAAGGGGAAGAGGAAGGGGATGCCGGCGAAGAATCTGATGGCGGAGCGGCGCCGGAGGAAGAAGCTCAATGACAGGCTCTACATGCTCAGATCTGTTGTGCCTAAAATCAGCAAGGTAGGTCTCGATTTTTCCTAATCCAGTAACAATCTGTTTGGGGGTTTCTCAGATTTCGTCCAATTTCATGTTTTTTTCTTTTTTAAATTTATGCTATTCAGTTTATATAAATGTGTTTCTCTCATGCATTTAATGAAGCTCGTGTTGATCATGTTCCCCTTCAGAAATATCAGAGGTTCAGACTGTGAGAGAGAGTGCATGTTTGTGTGCTGTGAATTCTGGGAATAGATGTTCCGTTTCCGATTTTGATTTCCTTTTCTGTTTTCTTTTTGGTGCAATTAAATAATTTGCAGATGGATAGAGCTTCAATTCTTGGAGATGCAATTGATTATCTGAAGGAGCTTTTGCAACGCATAAGTGATATTCATAATGAACTTGAAGCTACCCCAGCTGGATCTCTGCTTCATCCATCGACGAGCTTCAATCCTTTGACGCCCACACCACCGACTCTCCCTTATCGCATCAAGGAGGAAATCTGTGCAAGCTCGGCACCTAGTCCCAAGAACCAACCTGCAAGGGTACACGCATATGCATATTTTCGTGTCCTATCTTTCTTTCTCTGTATATTTTGGGTGCTGACTATCGATTCCTGCAATCAATGGAGAAATTACATCTAGCTTTCTACTTAGGTCAAGAGATGTGCATAGTTCTAGTTTGCATGCTTTCATAATCTTTAGAAGATCAAGAAACGAAGTTGATGTAGTACAAGTATAACTCGAATTTCATACATGCAAATTGTTTTTTGGGTTTCCCTTATGGAATTCTGCTAACGGTTTTGTGTCCTTGAATTTTCTGGTAGGTCGAAGTAAGGCTGAGAGAAGGGAGGGCTGTGAATATCCACATGTTCTGTGCTCGTCGACCAGGTCTCTTGTTGTCGACTATGAGGGCTTTGGACAACCTTGGTCTGGACATCCAGCAAGCTGTGATAAGCTGTTTCAACGGCTTTGCCTTGGATGTGTTCCGAGCGGAGGTAGATTTCTAAATCGCTGTCATTTTCTTGGAGTATATCGATGTTAGATACCAATATCAAGCTTTTTTGGTGGTATGCATCTCATGACCCCACGAACTACGGGGATGCATTAATGTGTTTAATTTTTTTCATGTTCTGTGCATCTCGTAGTAATGAAGATGTTAGATGAGAGGATCTTCGAATTCAACCAGCAAGATAGTAATAAGTTATTCGTCATCCTTGTTATCATCTAATTAATTGATAGGCAGTACATATTGAGCCTTTACCACTTGAAATAAGAAAATAGCAAAGTATACGATTCAAGTAAACTGGAACAGATTTTTGTTGAATAGTCAAGAACATGGATATTGCTAAAAGGCCAGGACTATCTGAATCCCGACAAGTTGAATATGAACCAGAACTATACAACATGTGAGTAGTAGTACTAAGATAATCTATCTCCCTGTTCTTGTTCTTGGGAGTTTTTATTTCTCTTATGGGAAGGTGGAACTGTATTGTCTTTGTCAATTAACTGCAAACATAGTCATTTTTGCAACAATATGCAATTCATTGCTCACCCTCCATTGATATGTCCTGAACTAAACTAGTACACTGTCTCTCTCTCTCTCTCTCAGCAATTCAGGGAAGGGCAGGATGTGTTGCCGGAGCAGATCAAAGCGGTGCTTCTGGATTCAGCTGGATATCATGGTGTTATGTAGATTTCAATCTTGTCTTTATAAACAATTTGCTCAGCAGTAATTGCTGAGTTATGAGTAGGTATGACTGCATCTCATAAGTCATAACAATGAATTCAAGCTAATGCTGTTAGATTATTTTGTGACATTTATTTGGAATTTTTGCAATCTATTTTTTTGAAAACATAAATTTTGTGATCTCCATGTCCTTGAAGTAGCAAATTAAACATACTAGTGAAGCATGAGTATGATGCTTGTTTGTTTAAGGTTATAGGCTTATAGAATACACCTATTCGATTCTTTCCATGTCAGTATTTTATAATTTTCACCATTGACTGTGATTAAATTAAGTTGGGTGTTCTTAGTTTTTGATTCTCAATTGGCACTAAATTTTTCTTTAATCCTACCTGTCATCCTTTTTTAATTTATATTTTGCCACCTGAAATTCATTCATTTATGTAGCCTGTTATAAAACAAACTTTAGAGATTAGTATTTTTTTTCAAAATTATTAACTCAATTCATAAACAAGTGAAAAATGAGCAAACAGCAATATGTGGGTTGGAGGTTTATTTTTGTGTCTAGATGTCGGTGGGACCATCGTATTATCTATAAATTGACTCACTTGTGTAGTCCCTTTCTCAAAACAAAATTGTTCAAAGGCTTCTTTAGATAAATGATAAACTTCCAACTTTTATGGAGTAGTAATAAGTTCTCCCACCTTTTTCTTATGTTAGTAGTTTAATCACCTATTACTTTAATGAAATATGATTATGTTTTAGTTTTTTTTATTTTTAAGGTGCATTTTCCTATTAATTTCTAAACCTTTCGTATGCAAATTATTAATATTAATTTTTCTGATTTTGTAACTAATTAAGATTCTGACTCTAATGCATCATAGTAATATAAATCATAATTCAACAAATAAAATTATTTAGTTTAGCATAATACAATGCTTTTGCATTAACTAATGTGACAACGTTGTTTTGATTGACGTCCAATAGAGATATAACAACACTGAGATCTTGCATGATCGCAAAATCAGAACGAATCAATAGTTTGATATGCATGATTTGAGCTTTGATTAGTATATGGGTCGTTGGAGATATGTTACGGTTTGAAATTTAAATGGAATAATAGCGTGACAAAGCTGACAGACTTAATCTTTTCAAAAGCGTGCATGACAAATTGATTTACTCATTCAGTTTAACCAGAATTTTAGAAAATGAATACATGGATGTCGTGCAACAAATTCACACATTAATTTGTAAATTTGCATTACTTTTATGGTTGGGTCTCGTTAACAGAGTTGCTTATTAAGGTTAAAATATCTGCATTATTTTTTGAACAAGAGATTTTAGATCATGTAAACTAATATTCGAACAACAAAACTACCCAAATTTGTGTCGATTTTAAATGGGCCTGGATGAACTCAAGGACCCATTCTTAACCTTCCATCCTAAAATATGCAACTGTTCAATTTGCAATTACTTATGAAATTGTCAAAGTTATTACTCCATATTAGTATTAGTTATTTTTTAAAATTGCATAATTAACCATAAATTGATCAAATCTAGTTGTTTTTCTAATAATTCACCTTATATATAGGTGTGGGAGGAACAGGTTTGTGTGACTTCAGTCAACTTCATTCAAAAAGTTGGACATTAAAAAAGAAAACTGACTGAGTTTGATTTCTAATTAATTTTCCATTTGGCCATTTTTCTAAATATGCTTCATCATTGTCAATCTAGAATGCATTTCTTGTTATTGTCTTTTTGTATGGTATGCTCAGACCACACCCAAAAAAGCAGATTGATAATGCTGTTTGGGCTTTCAATTTGTCAGATTTCTCCCTCTCTCTCAAATTAGGTCATGGAAGAGATGATGGGGAAATTCTGGAGAGTAAGAAAACGATGCAGTCCTTGTTTAGTGCCGACTTTGATTCTTCACTCATTTATTCCTCACTGCGTTTTTGCCTTTTGCTTTCCATTTCATCATCACTTTTTGTTTTTTTCTATTGCTCTAGCTACCGGACTACTTTATTTCAAGAAATGAAGGAGTAGTACTTATTGGTAGCCCGTAACTCGTCGGCTGACCCGAATAGCCCGCCAAATTTATAGGGTTAGGACTGGAAATTTCTAACCCGATAAAATTAAAATCCGATTAGCCCGCACCCGATTAACCCGTGACCCGTTGAGGCTAGACCCGAAAACCCGATAAAATTTCTATTATTCTATTTTTTACTCCTAATTCGACACTTTATTGATTAATTTTATAATATAGATAACTAAAAAAATAACTTTCAATTTTATATTAAATATACAAATTATATATTAATTTTTAATTAATATAATAATTGATAAATAAATTAAAAACTTCAAATTCACTTTAAAAATATTTAAATTTCTAAAACATGCATTAAAATTTCACGAAATATCTCAAATATTAGTATTTGATCATGTTTATGATTGAGTTTGACCATATATCTCAAATTTATCATAATTAAATATTTTACATTTTATGAATATAACTAATTTTCATCATTATTTATTGGACTGATCGAATGTTAATCTTATCGGTAGCAACCAATTTAACCCGCTGGACTAGCCCGAAACCCGAGCTTTTAGGGTTAGGGCTGAACTTTTACAACCCAAAAGAATTCACAACTCGATTAGCCCGCACTCGATTGACCCGCAACTCGATGGGCTGGCCCGATTGACATCCCTACTTATTGGATTAGTAACGAAATTTGATGCGAAATTGATACTGTAATTTAAGAGAGATGGAAAGACAAAGTGATTCAAGTATTATTAGTGAAAAATAAATTTTATCTTATAAGAGAGAAAAAATTACCAAAAAGTGGACTAGAAACTATAAACAGACAAGTAAATTGCATGCAGTAATTTTTCAAAAACATAGATCCCACTCAACGTAGATAAATGGGAATGTTTATTTAACTAAAGAGCAAATTGCATAAAAATCATGAAGTTAGGTCAAATTCTAGTCAATTTTATAACTCTTAACTAGTCAGTTCCAAAACTATTGTTAATCCGCTGAAAGTAAACTACTCCAATATTAGCAATAAAAATGATGAATAAAAAAGATGTAAAGAACATGAGAGATGAGAGAATAACTAGAAATGAATGATAAATACTAGAGTTTTATATGATGGTTGTCTTTAATATAATATAAGCGAGAATGATAAATACTAGAGTTTTATATGATGGTTGTCTTTAATATAATATAAGCGACAAAATGAGAAAATATTCAGTGGTCCATCCATACCAAAGTGACAAAATGGCATGGTGTGACCAACTAATGAATCTTTGACAAATGGAAGTATAAAGGGATCCACCTCCACTAGACATGCACACTTGTAAAGTTATTTTTAGAAGATATTCATTAGACTATTTTCATTAAAAACTACTTAATCTTTAAATATGAAAAATTAATACCTCTTAAGTATAATATACTATGTACACACTTTTAAATAAAAAATTTATTTTCGCATTAAGCTACTTACTAAATGTATAATTGTTTATATGCGTTAAAAATAAAGAAGATGGAAAAATGAAATTATTGTCATTCTTTTTATTTGTGCTGATTTTTCAATTATATATGTACTTATCCCCATAAATTTTAAATATAATAGTATCAATTATTTTATTATATGATCATTTGTGTAGAGTTTTCAATTCTATGTATAATTATGACCATAAAATTCTAACCAAGTGTAAGGTTATAATTTTCATTGCGGCAAAAAAAGAGATGAGTATTATTATTATTATTAATATTATAAGTATGCAATATATTATATACAGGAGGCAACTAACATTTATGGATATGATTTTTTTTCTTATGTACTTATGTATATAAATTTTTATATAATTGAAAATTCTACAAAAATAAAAAAATATAGCCATTATTTCATTTTTCTATCTTTTCTTTCACATGTATATAAACGATTATATACATACTTAGTAACTTAATATGAAAATAAATATTATATTATGCCTATATTTAAGTATGGACATATATTATTATATAAGAGGCAAAAATATAATGGTTAATTACCATGCAATTTTCCATAAAATTAGTCTAATGAATATCTTCTAAAAACAACTGCATTAAATTTCAAGTCTAGTTGGATGTGGTTCTTCATTTATCAAATATTCATTGATTAGACACACCACAGATTAATTTACTTTGGTATGGATGGATCATTGAATATTTTCTCCGACAAAAGAGCTTGCAATATAAAAAAAAGTGACAATTGCACCGTAAGTAACTGTTTTTTATAGCATTCTTTTCTTCTAATGACCAAGAACTATAACACTAAATAAAGTTATACCGTATAGTTTGTCATATTAATTATGAATAATAATTTAGAATCTTATACTAATAGTTTTTAGACAGCTTTTCAGCCTTTTCTACGCACCTTTTATCATAGGAGTAGAACTCTATGATAAAATTTAATGTATATTATAAACAACTAAATTTAATCAACAATTATTTTATAATAAAAGATAAACACCTTTAAATATATAAAGCTAGATTGAATTAATTGTATATGATAGAGTGTCGTTATATACAAATTCACTCCTTGTCGTAGAACTAAATCTAATTAGTGTTTTTAGGTTTAGTTTTTTTATGGATGAGATGCACAAATGTATAAATTATTTTCACCTTCATCATGAGCCTATTTTACTTTAGCCCAGGGCAAATAAGTCATAAAATATTAAGAGGATTTAACTTCATTCCAGAATATATTACTTTATTATTGTTGATTTTTACTTCATTCCAATAGTATTATTACTTCATTCCAGTACATACAAGCTGTTTCGCGGACGGAGACGTCAAAACCATCCCTTCGACGTTGTGATAGGCCCGAAATTCTAGCTATGACAACAAAATGAAGTGATAGCCTAATTGAATAGTGTAATAAGCACGTGGATTGATGTAATAAACTATTTGAATGAAACATCTGTAGAAGCATTTGAAGTCCTACTAGAATGAAGTAAAAATTCTGTCCAATGAAGTAATAAACCTACTTGAATGAATTGTAGTATTTTTAAAGTGAATAAAGTAAAAAACGAATGTAATTAATTCGAATGAAGCATGTGTTCAATCATTTTAAAACCTACTGAAAGTAAATAAAAACATACTACTATAGTTTCTAGGCATTACGTATTAGAATGAAGTAATAAACCTACTGTAATGAAGTAAAATCAGCACATCTCATCAAAAAACTAGATCTAATGGCCCTAATTTGGTCTGTAGTTTGATCTTTAAAATTAGTTCGAAATTGATCACAACTAGGGATGTCAATCGGGCCAGCCCACCGGGTTTCGGGCCAACCCTATTCGGGTTGCGTGTCAATCGGGTGCGGGCTAATCGGGTTGTGTTTTTTTCGGGTTATAAAAGTTCAACCCTAACCCTAAAAGCTCGGGTTTTAGGCTAGCCTATCAGATTAATCGGGTTGCTACCGATAAAATTAACATGCGATCAATCTAATAAATAATGGTGAAAATTATTTATATTTATAAAATGTAAAATATTTAATTATGATAAATTTGAGATATATGCTTAAACTCAAACATAAACATGATCAAATACTAATATTTGAGATATATGCAAAATAAAACATAAACATCAACAAATTTTAAAGAATGTTTAGAAATTTAAATATATTTTTTTAGTGAATTTGAAGTTTCTAACTCATTTATCTATTATTATATTAATAAAAACTTAATATATAATTTATATATTTAATATATAAAATGGAAAGTTATTTTCTCAGTAATCTATATTATAAAATAATCAATGAAGTGTCGAATTAGAGTCAAACAAATAGAACAATAGAAATTTTATCGGGTTTCCGGGCAAGTCCATCGGGTTTTCGGGTCTGACCCTAACGGGTTGCTGCGGGTTAATCGGCTGTAATTTTACGGGCTGAAAATTTGCAGCCTTAACCCTATAAACTTGGCGGGCTATTCGGGCCAGCCCACGGGTTGCGGGCTAAATTAACATCCCTAACCACAACTATCAAAAGATGCATTATTTTGGTATAATAAAGAACAGAATTTTAAATTTTAATTTATTAATATTATAGTATATATTTACACATTTGATATGATTATAATGAATAGTGCGCATAGCATTTAAATCTAGATTTTGTACTGGATCGGATATTAAGCCCACATCTTCTTTTGTTGTCCTTGCGTACTTGCTAGATGGGCTCGTTTCATGCATTTTTATTGTTTCTCTTCTCGTTTCACTGTGATTTGTTGGAATGTGTTTCACTCACTAAGTTGCTAGCTTGGGCTTTTATTCTTATAATAATAAATAAAATCTTAATTTTGTACTACAAAATGAATATGACAATACACACAAATTAGCATTAAATTAATTCGAGGAGTAGCTATACCAATACTACTCCTTAACAATCCTCAAAACTTGATTCTCATAGTATCATAAAATGGATACATATTTCTTTTATTTATATTAATATAATTATGTAATTTCTTTTATTTTAAAATCACACATTAAATTGTGAGATTGGACGTCCCCAAACTGAACCGAACCGGACGAACCGGCCAGGAACCGTCACCGGAGGTTCCGAACCAGAACCGGAACCGTCGGCGATGGTTCGAACCGTGATCGGAACCGCCGGTTCCCCCGGGCAGGTTCAGGTTCCAATTATTTGCAAACCGTAACCGCCGGTTTCGTCGGAACCACCGGTTCGGAACCGGCGGTTCGGCGGTTCCGACAGCTTTTCAGGCCTATTTCCGACCTACACACTAGCCTTTTCAGAAACCGTCAGCGGAACCGCTGGTTTTCGTCAGAAACTATTAACGAAACCGGCGGTTCCGTCCAAAAAAAACCGCCGGTTCCGGCAGTTCCGCCACTTTTTCAAAAAATTGAATTTTTGAAATATTTTTTATTTAATTTAATCACATTTTTCCCCTATAAATACCCCCTTCATCTTAATTTCTACTCACACCATTCTTGTGTTAACAAGTCTTTCTCTTCTCAATCTCAATTTCTCTATTCTCTATCCTCATTCTCTCTAATTGCTCAAGTTGTTTACATTATTTGCGCTCATAATTTACTCACGTTGTTTACGTTATCATATTCACACAATCACTCTACTCTCTATTCTCCACTTTCAATTTCCATCAATATCATGTCTTCATCTCGTCGTGGTGGTGGTCGGGGCAAGGGAATTGAGCAAGATCAAAGTGATACTCGTCGTCGACGTGCCCCTACTAGAGCACAAGTTACGGAGGAGGTGGGAAGGCGAGCCGCTCTTCGAGCGCAAGTAAGTTCTAATATGTTTTTGTTTTTTTAAATTCATTTTTATTAAATTCATAATTTCATTTTTTAACATCTATGTGTCTATGTGTTTTATTTTTGTTAGTATTTTTATTTAATTGTATAATTTTCGTAGGAGGAAGAAGATCGAAATGCGGCTTTGTTACTTGCCCTCGCCGACCAAGAAGGGGGGCATTCACATTCGGCTTCGCATTTCGAATACGATGTGAATCTATCATCTGATTCGGGCGAAGGCAATGATGGATCACATCAATTCCCCCTTCTAGCGCCGGCCAAGTTGGCGAAAATGATGAGGATGCCGATGCTCCTCCTCCTTCAAGACGATAAAAGAAGAAGATGCCTCCAAAGTTGAAATCCGATATTTTCACCAAACATTACAAGAAGGTCCCGGTGGTAATTTCAAATCCTAATGATCTGACCACTACCATAGAGACAAATGAGTTCAAAGTATATTGTAACTATTGCGAGAAAGTCTATCCATTTGGAACCGGTGGGGGATATGGTACTCTCCATCGCCATTTGAAGGTAAAACATCTCGTGGAATATGGGCATACTAAGTCCCAAAGCAAAATAAACTTCCCTGCCGGCTCATCGTCTCAAACAGGTACGCCTCAATTTAAATATGATCCCAAAAATGTTATCGATGCTATGGTAAGATGGGCGACAATGAAGCATTTGCCGTTTAATTTTTTTAATGACAAAAAATATGAAGTTACTATGCAAACCGCATTTAATGTTGCTACAAAAAGAATTCTCCCATCAACTGTTCAAAGATCTAACAACCAGCAGTTTTTTGATAAAAAAGAGAAGTAGGAAAATTTTTATCTACCTTGGGACACAAAGTTAATATTTACTCTGATATGTGGACGGATTTTTACCATAGAAATTCTTACATGGGAATTTCATGTCATTTTATAGATAATAGTTTGACTTTAAATAAACGTTTAATTGGTTTTAGACAATTTCCAACACCACACACCCCACAAACAATTGCATCTTTAATTATTAAAGTTTTGAATGATTATGATTTATGCAACAAAATATTTTCGGTTGGTTTTGATAACGCAACCGCTAACACTGCAAGTATACCCGAATTAATTGCGGCTTGCTCCCCGGTGATAAGTGGTGAGTATTTTCACCAACGATGTATATGTCATATTTTAAATTTATGTGTACAAGAAGCTTTGTCTTTATGGAAAAGACATATTCAACCTATTACAACAGTTGTATCCTTGATCCACTGAAAGCCTCATATTGGCAAGGCGTGGAAGAAGTATTGTCATTCGAAGAAAATAAGGTACACAACTTTTACTTTAGATGTGTCCACTAGATATAACTCTACATATGATATGTTGCATTCTACATTAGATCATATAGAATATTTGGTTGATTTTTATAGAACTTTCCCTGTAGATGATTTATATCTAACCTCTTCTTGTTGGGATCAAAGCATGAGTTTATTTAAATTATTCAAAGGTTTTAGAAATGCCACCGTTGAGTTATCGGGTGTGTATTATTGCACATCTGTTCGTGTTATAGAACATCGCATGTATATATCACTTGGTTTTAAAACTGCAATAAAAAATTCCGTAAATAATCCTGAATTAATGTGTGTTTTATATTATATGATTGAAAAATGACTTAAGTATTTCAATGAGATCCCAACGGTTTTTTTGCTTGCAAAAATTTCGGATCCAAAATGGAGACTAGTTGGTACTTTAAAAATTTTAGAATTTTATTACAACAATTTGGCTTCTATTGATCTTGAACCACTCTGAGCTTTGCAATCGAATGACGAGGACGATGACAACAGTATAAACCTAGCCCAAACATTCCAAATAAACCTCCCCCACCTCTCAACCCTGCAAAGAAGTTTTGAGTTTGACTTGCGAGCTCTCTTTCACGATTACGAAGCCAAGTACAACAGTACCCACCAAGTGAGACCTAGACCCCCCGTCAAACACATAACTTTGGCTTCTTCCAAGTTGATGACCCCGACGCCCAATCCCAATTGGCGGACCTATACGGATACATCAGCGGAGGAAGGACGGCAAATTCGGCAAGTGAGTTAGATTTATATTTTGACTCACACTTTTCTTTCAATGACGAAGAAGGAGGTCCTGTTCCCCAATATATCGACGTCCTAGATTGGTGGGGATCACACGAGAACGATTTTTCCATCCTTGCATCAATGGCCAAGGAGATCTTTTCGGTTCCGGCTTCCACTGTCGCCGTCGAGTCCGCCTTTAGTGTTGGGGGCAACGTCTTGGACGATAAAAGAAGTTGACTCACCGGGCAAAACATGGAATCCACCATGTTACTTGATGATTGGTGCTCCGCCGAAATTAGAGACCAAGAACCGGATTGAGACAATCAAGTAGTACAACCCAACCAAGACTACTTCCGTGACGAAGAGTAGGCCAATTCCTCCGATCAAGCCAAATAGGTAAGCAAGGTAAGAGAACTACGTGGACTTTGATTCCAAAATGCAATTGAGCATTGAGGATACGTAGGCATCTCAACTTAAATTTTAAATTTAAGTAGAACTCAAGTCTTTTTCCTTTATTTCTTTTTTCTCCCATTTGTTTCGAATATGTAATTTGTAAATTGTAATCAAGACTTTAAGTTTTTTGTAATTTATAATTTTGAAGTTGTAATTTGTAAATTTTAAGTTGTAATTTGTAAATAATTTTAAAGTGATAATTTGTAATATAGTTGAAATTTGTATCAATAAAATTGCATTTGTACATCACATTATTCTAATTTTATTTATGCAAGTATATTTACATTTTTTACTTGAATTACAATTTTAACAAAAAAATGAACCGCCGAACCTGCCCGAATCGGACAGGAATTGGCAGTTCCGGACCTTAACGTGAACCACCGGTTCACGGTTCAGGAACCGGAACCGTCCAAGCTACGACGGGCCGGTTCAGGTTCAAGAAAATTTTGAACCGGGAACCGGCGGTTCCCTAACCGTGTTGACGGTGCGATTAATTGAAATGGCGCAAGTAATAGATAAGCGGAAAAATATCTAAGGGAGCTGAGAGAGCGCGGCAAAATCTTCCAAACCTCCATTGATGACTGTAATGGCATCACCAAAAATCTTCGGTCCATCACTCTCCTCCATGGACGCACTCAATTGCGCTCCCTTCATCAATTGGAGAGATTTCAATACCGGCCGCGGGGCTGATGCAAAGCGCTGGTTTCGATTCGGCTTCAGATTAAGAGTAACAGCGAGAGGTGCTCTCTGGTCGTCGCCGCTGACCCCGCGCGACACCAACGGCGCCGGGACCTCCAGAACTCGGAGGACTCCGGTTGAAAGCGAGCGGCGCGACTCCATATCGCTGCTGAATGAGAGGATTCGCCGTGAGCACTGCAAGAGGGAATCTCAGCCTTCGAGGCCGTCCATGGACGCCAAAGAGGCGGATATGTACATTCAGAAGGTGAAGGAGCAGCAGCAGAGGGGTTTGCAGAAGCTCAAGGGGGAAAGAGTGGGCGGCGACGCCTCCGCCTCCTCCTTCAGTTATAAGGTGGATCCGTATAGTCTCCGCTCCGGAGACTATGTGGTTCACAAGAAGGTTGGAATTGGGCGTTTTGTCGGTGTTAAGTATGATGTTCCTAAAGGAGCTTCATCGGAGCCAATTGAGTATGTTTTCATAGAGTATGCCGATGGAATGGCGAAGCTACCAGTTAAGCAGGCAGCACGCATGCTATACCGCTACAATCTGTAGGTTTTTTTGTTTGTTTTAATTCCATTGCATTGCTTCGACTCGTTTGTTTCTTTGTTTATTAATTTTTGCAATGAGGTCTGACTGTTAATTCAAATGTCGATTGATACTATAGAAGCATGACTGATTTCTGTTTAGTTTGAGTACTCTACTGTGTGCACTCTTGCTTTGTTTGTTCACGCAATCTGATGATTCCGTATTTTGCCAACCGTTTGCCCTTTAAGTTTTTCTCGATGCCGGTATATCATGCTAGGGTATTTCGAAAATATGGAGATTGCTTCAGGAAAGTCCCCCCAAAAAATTTGTGTTGGTTTCGATGCTTGGCTGTACTCTATCGAATTTCCAATTATTTGATGCCGATTGATTCCTTGTTTTCTGCTTCCAGTCCAAATGAATCCAAAAAGCCACCGACATTGAGCAAATTGAATGATACCACTATATGGGAGAGGAGGAGAATTAAGGGTAAAGTTGCTGTTCAGAAAATGGTTGTTGACTTGATGGAGTTGTACTTGCATAGACTCAAACAGAAGCGGCCTACCTACCCAAAGGTTGCTACCACGTCTGAATTTACTTCCCAGTTCCCATACGAACCAACCCCTGATCAAAAACAGGTAATAAGAATGGACATATGGTTTTTGTTCTGTAATCATCAAATTTTTGAGGACCTTGAAGTATCCTGATGACAGTTTAGTCTACCACTCTCAATATACTTCCATACCATATGCAGTTGCTTCAGTTATTTTTCAATATAGCTGGCATGGTTGATGTTCATTTCTCTCACAATTTAGATTCTCACCTAGGCATTCATGGATGTGGAAAGGGATCTGACGGAGAGAGAAAACCCTATGGATAGACTGATTTGCGGGGATGTTGGTTTTGGTAAAACTGAAGTTGCATTACGTGCCATATTTTGTGTGGTCTCAGCTGGAAAACAGGCAATGGTTTTGGCCCCAACAATTGTGCTGGCCAAACAACATTTTGATGTTATCTCAGAGCGGTTCTCTAGCTACCATAATATCAGGGTTGGACTTCTAAGTAGGTTTCAGGTATGAAATTTTTTCCTCTATACCTTATGTGATTCTTCTGAAAAATTGGTTATTTGAGTTCCATTTATATCTATATTTTTCCTATATCTTAGACATCTTAAATGCTGCTTGGTTAGCTGAATGCACCTATAGTGAATGCCAAATGATTCATGAAGCATTATATCATCAAAAGAGAAGCTTTTTGTTCACACCATATGGTTTTCAGGTTTTTGGTTTCGGCCTGGGTGGAATTTGTGCTTTGGTATTCTATAGATTTGGTGTAAGTCAAGGTTTTTTTGTTTGGTTTGGTACTTCTCTCATCAGAAGTAATTTGTTTTAAGCTTGAATTTAATGGGTAGATTGCAGAGACATGGCTACCTAGTATATGCTTTTTTATACACTTACAGCATGATGATGGTCTAGAAGCTAGAAATGCTCAACCTTGTTATATTTGGATAAGTAAATATCTGTGAACATGGTTTCAACTTGCGGGTCTAATTTTGGAACTCCTTTATAGGTTTTTCCAGTCTTTGTACAATAGTGTATGCTTGTTGTGAACCTGAATGCATAATCTTTTATTTATTTTACTAAATTGTTTTTTTACTAACTTTATTCCATGGGATTCATCCTGTGTATCTTCAAGACCAAGTCAGAGAAAGAGCAGCATCTAGAGATGATTAAGAATGGTGAGCTGGAGATTATAGTTGGGACACATTCGCTGCTGGGTGATCGTGTTGTGTATAATAAACTTGGCCTGCTTGTTGTTGACGAGGAACAGGTTTCCCCTCTTTTTTATCTTCCACATATAGTAAATTATTTGTTTTTTTAACATAAGATTAGTATACACATTCATAAAATTGTTATTGCACTGATTGAGATCTTCATAATTGTGCAAAATATACTTCTAGATTACCTGTGTCTCATATTATCCATTCTGATTCAAAACTATAGCATGAAGTTATGCATCCTGATGACTAGAGCCAAACTTTTTTAGTAGAAAGTTCATAAACTGCCTTTCTGTGACATACAATTTGTTGAAGTGAAGGATATTCTTTACAACAAAAGCTCATTATGTTTCTATAATAAATGCTAGGAGATACTGATGGCTTTGGAGTCTTGATTTATAATGATATTCTTAGCAGAGTGCTGAGTAATTTCAAAAATTCTTTATGCTCTCTAGACTTGAAAGAAATTCACTTAAAATCCACAGAAGCTTAAACTTTTAGAGAAATGAAGTGAGGGAGAAGACAATGAGTTGTATGAACTTGCGAATGCATTTGAATAATAATTGCAAAGAGAATAAGTTGATTCCTCCTTCAAATGAAAGCCTATGGAAACAACTGTCCACAATACAAATTGTATGCCTAAGTTACCACTCTAATTGGAAGAAGCTGTGGGGTCCCATGTTAGCAAAGGAAATCGACGGAGTAGAACTTGGTCCTGCTTGATTGACTCTCTTTAGTAAAATGTTTTACCTAATTGGAAATTCTGTGTTATTCTTGTTATACCTATCTTTTCTGAAGCAGCATTTAGTATCCAAAGTTTTTAAACTTGTTACCTTCCAGTGATATTTGAGTATTTGTATGCCTATTTGCTTTCCAGAGATTTGGCGTTAAACAGAAAGAGAAGATCGCTTCATTCAAGACTTCTGTTGATGTGCTCACACTTTCAGCAACACCTATTCCACGAACACTTTATTTGGCACTGACTGGATTCCGTGATGCCAGGTAATCTCAGTCAAGCAAATTTTTCTCCGTTAGCTGAAATGAATCTAATACTCTAGCATTTCTCAGCTGTTTTGTTCAGCCTGCTGGATTATATAAACTAATCTTGTAAATGAGAAAGAATGGTCACATGTAGATCTAACATTGCTGATGATATATGGCTTATTTGACATTCAAAATCCACTTCGATGGCATGTGCTTCTGGATTTCATTTTATGATATATGTGTATAGTATTCCTTATTTTTTTCTTTTTGTCTTTTGCACTGCCTGCAGTTTGATATCAACGCCACCTCCGGAGAGGGTCCCAATAAAAACCCTTCTTTCTGCATACACAAAAGAGAGGGTGACCTCTGCAATTAACCATGAGTTGGACCGTGGTGGCCAAGTGTTTTATGTTTTGCCTCGTATTAAGGGTAATTAACTATAAATTTTCTTGAATTATGTACACACATGTTAACATGGAAAATCATAGTCAGAATGTTACAACATACACTGTTGACAGGGCTTGAAGAGGTTATGGAATTTCTGGAACAGTCCTATCCAAATATTGAGATTGCAATAGCTCATGGAAAGGTGATCTTTCTTACATTCTGAATTATATATATATGTTGCATTGTGAACATATGTCTAGGGGTAACTTATTTTTGTTTTGCATTGCGGATCTGCTTCATATTTCCAACATACAAGCTGTTTTTTGTGAGGCACTTTAGATTTTACCATTTAGGACTAGGTACAGCAGCTTTATCTAATTCTGATGCCAATCTATGGAAATGTCGTAATAAAATTGCTACTATGTTTTAACCTTTTTCTTTTGTGGTTTTATGCAGCAATACTCTAGACAGCTTGAGGACACCATGGAAAAGTTTTCGCAGGGGCATATTAAGATTTTAATATGCACAAACATAGTTGAAAGTGGGCTTGACATTCAAAATGCCAACACCATTATAATTCAAGATGTTCAGCAATTTGGCCTTGCTCAATTGTATCAGGTTTTTCTGTCTCCTCTGTGCTTTGTCTGATTTTCTATTAAGCTTCCCAAGTTGATAAAATTGAGACTGATCTCATGCTTGGAAATTGTGGTTTTAAATTACTGAATTTGGGCTTTTGTTTCTCCAAGCAAAATAAACCGTGAAGTAAATAATGTACAACTAATATCTTGGCATTCACATATACATACCAAATGGAAGAGAAGCGCCATGCTAAACACAATATAGTTGCAAATTTTGAATTTTGACCCACAGTTTGTAATATTTACATATTTCACTGTCCAGTTGCGTGGAAGGGTGGGCCGAGCAGATAAAGAGGCTCATGCATACCTATTTTACCCGGATAAGTCGCTGCTTTCTGATCTAGCACTTGTACGTTCCACTTTATTTCGTCTAGCACTAACTATATCAGTTATTGAAATAAATTAATGTAGGTTATATGTGGTTCGGTATATTTGTAGATCTATATTCCCTTTGTCACTTAGATGCAGTTGACTCTGATAGGCTATATTGCTTATTAATTGAAAATTGCATTTGCAATTTGACTCTTCAGGAAAGACTTGCTGCTTTAGAAGAATGTAAAGATCTGGGCCAAGGGTTTCAAATTGCAGAAAGAGACATGGCTATTAGAGGCTTTGGTAACATATTCGGTGAGCAACAAACAGGGGATGTTGGGAATGTTGGGATCGATCTTTTCTTTGAAATGCTGTTTGAGAGCCTATCCAAGGTCGTTCACAGGTCTCTTTGCTAATGCTAACAATAATGGGCAAAGTTTGTTGTTTTTTTGGCTTGTTTTCGGAAGTTATATTGCAAATGTTGCTCAGTAGTATCAAGTATGTAGTATGCTTTACTTGGTTAAGGTAATGCTTAGTTGATGCATGTATAGTAATGAATACGATAATTTGGAGGAATGAAATGTGACGATTGAAAGAAAATTTAACATTGTTCATGTGTCTAGATTCTTTCCCACAATTCACGCGATATGTTTGTTTCTTGACTCCCAGGTAGATGAACACCGCGTAATTGCTGTTCCTTACCACTCAGTGCAGGTATTATCTACTTTCCAACTTTATTTAACTTCGTAAAGTTGATTTTGAGGCAAGCTGCTGATGATCTATGTTCTTTTTTTTGTGATCTGTTACTCATTAAAACTGTAAAGATCATAGTGTTGGCTGCATAATAATACTGTAAAGATACTGAAGTTTCATTGGGTGATGAGCAAAGTTCATTATCCTTCATGAGAGTTAATATAAATTAAAGATTTTGCTTTCTTTTTGTGCTCTGCATGTTTAAGATTTGAAGTTTGCTCCTTGCAGTTTGATGTGAATTTGAATCCACATCTCCCCTCTGAGTATATCAATTATCTAGAGAACCCCATGGAAATACTAGATGAAGCTGAGAAAGCTGCTGAAAAACATATCTGGAATCTGATTCAATTTACTGAAAATCTACGCCGGCAATATGGAAAAGAGCCTTACTCCATGGAAATATTGTTGAAGAAGCTATATGTAAGGAGAATGGCTGCAGATTTAGGTATCACTACAGTATATGCTTCAGGCAAGATGGTTCAAATGAAAACGAACATGAGCAAAAAGGTTTTCAAGCTGATGATGGATTCAATGACATCTGAAGTACATCGAACTTCTCTTGTTTTTGAGTATGGATCAATCAAGGTACGTAAATACTTTCTCCCTGAAATGACTATTCACATACTGAAGGGTGAGGGAAAGATCAAATTTCTTCAGGATTTCCCTTAAGGCAAATTTCTGCATATTTCACATGTTTGATTTTGTTGTGATTTAGGCTGAACTCCTACTCGAACTTCCAAGAGAACAGTTGCTCGATTGGATCTTCCAGTGTTTATCTGAACTTTATGCTTCGCTACCGGCCTTGATAAAGTATTAGCATCACTAGTATACAGAGACATGTACAAACTAGACATAGAGAAATGCAAATTCATTGGTGCAGTATAGATACCACTTGCTGGGGGAGTTGATCGAAACAAGATGTGTTCACTATAACTGGGTAATAATTTTTTTGAAGGTATGCCACATCGTATGAAACAATTCTTGATTGGTGACTGATTTTCATCTGTTTTGACTTTCTTTTTTTTCAGGACATATATCGAGTAGGGATCTCTTTGGGAACCTTGATGAAGTATATAAAGTAATCGGCTCGGCATTGAGATTTTATAGGGCAAGGTTAGTCAGGAAAAACACGTTGAAAAGAAATTTGATTTTCCCGCAGATATATATTCTTTGTTTACATTCATTTAATTATAGTAGTTAGCAGCTGTGTGCTCTCCATCAAGAAGATGTTTTGTTTGATTAATAGGGCAAACATTCATATGCTCCCTAAGTTGTATTTTGAAAATAAAATATAACTCTAAACTTCAATTGGAATGTTGCAGACGATAGAAAAGTATGTTCTTTTTTTGTTTTTTCTCTTCCTGATTTATTTCCTCCTTGGTCAAGATATTTCGACCAATCATGTTCCTTAACTCCATTTTCCTCTTGATGTAGTAGAAAATCAAATAAGCATATTCAGCAATGAATATTACCAAACATACTCAGGATTAAAAAAAAGAAAAAGAAATAAGCAGACTGATTGAGAGGCCTAACAACTAATTAATTAATGTGTAAAGACATTGATTAACCGAGATAATCGATCGGTTTGGTATTGGTTTAAACCATAACTGATAACCACATAAGCAGCTAGGCATGCACAAGGGTCACGAACCGCCGGTTCCGGTTCATGAACCGGCGGTTCACGGTTCAAGAAACGCTTGAACCTGAACCGGCCCGCCTACCTCCCGGCGGTTCCGGTTCCGGTTCCGGTTCAAAAAACCGCCGGTTCACCAGGCGGTTCAAAACCGCCGGTTTTTTGACTGAACCGCCGGTTCCGGTTCATGAACCGGCGGTTCAACCGAAATTTTTTTAAAAAAATTTATTTATAAAAATTGATTTTTATATTTAAAATCAATTTTTACAAACAAATGAATACAATAAGTTCGTAATAGCCCATATATATTTGATGGGCTTGCGAATTTAAGAAACCATTCTTGGTTGTTTCTCTTTTATAGAGACATCCTTGAATGTTTTATGTTCCACTTTCGATGTGGGACAAACTCATTCTTGGTTGTTTCTCTTTTATAGAGACATCCTTGAATGTTTTATGTTCCACTTTCGATGTGGGACAAACTCATTCTTGGTTGTTTCACTTTTATAGAGACATCCTTGAATGTTTTATGTTCCACTTTCGATGTGGGACAAACTCATTCTTGGTTGTTTCTCTTTTATAGAAACATCCTTGAATGTTTTATGTTCCACTTTCGATGTGGGACAAAATCATTCTTGGTTGTTTCTTTTTTATAGAGACATCCTTGAATGTTTTATGTTCCACTTTCGATGTGGTACAAAATCATTCTTGGATGTTTCTCTTTTATAGAGACTTCCTTGAATGTTTTATGTTTCTCTTTTGATGTAGGACAAAATATGTTGAAGTATTTTCTTTTATAACTACATGTTTAGAGCATTCATTCATCTTTTTCCAATGTGGGATACAAAACTTTCTTTTGTCTTCTATTTTTCTTGATTGATAAAAATAATGAATTATTGAGAAATATGATTTGTATATAGAAAATATTTATTTGTATAATAATTATGGTTAGGTTTATACAATTTGTATAAAAATTATTTTTTTAATGTGTATAATATTATTTATTAGTTAACATATACCTAAATTTATAAACATAAGCAAATCATTAATGATAAATAACTAATGAATAATAGTTTATGTAATAATATTTGTTATTATTACATAAACTATTATGTCCAATATTAAGTATTGATATTTTATAAATATATACATAAATAACTAATGAAATAGAATAATTTGCTTTGATCATAAATACATAAATTTATTATAGAATATTATTGGACATAATAGTTTATAAATACATAAATAATATTGGACATAAACTATTATGTCCAATATTATTATCAATACTTAAAAAAATATCAATACTTAATAGGACATAATAGTTTATGTAATAATAACAAATATTATTACATAAACTATTATTCATTAGTTATTTATCATTAATGATTTGCTTATGTTTATAAATTTATGTATATGTTAACTAATAAATAATATTATACACATTGAAAGAATAATTCTTATACAAATTGTATAAACCTAACAATAATTATTATACAAATAAATATTTTCTATATACAAATCATATTTCTCAATAATTCTTTATTTTTATCAATCAAAAATATATTTGAATAATAATTTTGTTTATATATATCATACAAAACATGAAGAAAAGTAGAAGACAAAAAAAAGTTTTGTATCCCACATTGGAAAAAGATGAATGAATGCTCTAAACATGTAGTTATAAAAGAAAGTACTTCAACATATTTTGTCCCACATCGAAAGTGGAACATAAAACATTCAAGGATGTCTCTATAAAATAGAAACAACCAAGAATGAGTTTGTCCCACATCGAAAGTGGAACATAAAACATTCAAGGATGTCTCTATAAAAGAGAAACAACCAAGAATTAGTTTGTCCCATATCGAAGGTGGAACATAAAACATTCAAGGATGTCTCTATAAAAGAGAAACAACCAAGAATGATTTTGTCCCAAATTGAAAGTGGAACATAAAACATTCAAGGATATTTCTATAAAAGAGAAATAACCAAGAATGGTTTCATAAATTCGTAAGCCCATCAAATATATATGGGCTACTACGAATTTCTTGTATTAATTTGTTTGTAAAAATTGATTTTAAATATAAAAATCAATTTTTATAAATAATTTTTTTTTAAAATTCGGTTGAACCGGCGGTTCAAACCGCCGAACCGCCGGTTTTGAACCGCCGGTTCACGGTTCACAATTCGCCGACCCTGAACCGGCCCGTGTTAACCGGCAACCCTCCGGACGGTTCAAACCGCCGGTTCCGGTTCCGGTTCCGGTTCATGAACTGGCAGGCCCGAACTGGCGGTTAACCGCCGGGCCGGTTCGGTTTGTGCATGTCTATAAGCAGCCCTACAATCAGGCATATAAACTTGTAGTGAAAATGAATAGTTCATACAAGAGATTGGTTATTGGACAAGGAGTTGTAGTTGAGGAAAGGAAGAATGATTTGAAGAGATTCAAGATCAATTAGTTAGGCTTCTTACTTGACAAACATGTGCCATTGCAAAGCATCTATCTTTTGGTTTGTACATCCCTTGTACAATCCAATTCTTGATTCATATATGCCCGTTTTCGTTTTTGGACAATGCACACGTGTAATTGGTGTTTGCTCGGTTCACAAACGCAAAAAGTTTGCGAAATTGCATTCTACGGCTGCTATTTATATTGTGTTTTGAAAACAAATGGTGTACCTGGAGTAGTGAGGATGATGAACTGTGACCAAACTCTTTGCATTGCTTACATTGGACCCGCCACATTCCTTTTGTTCTAGATTTGTTTCCTTTGCCTTCCAAGCATCCAGGTATCTTATGTTTCCTCTATCTGTCGGGAGCTTTTTTTTTTCAAAGGAGGTAACACCTTGAAGCCATGGTCTATGCTAGGCCACTGAGACTTGTCGGGAAATGGGCTAATTACCCCTGTATATGCTAGCCTAAATAGACTCACTGAAAAGTAAGGATGTAGGTAATCTTCCATTTTAGGATTTCTATGTGAAGTTATCACTGCTACTGCATGTGGGCATGGTTTCCCTTAGACTTGTCACTCCCTACATGAGCAAGTGTGTTGTGCAAGATTCACAATATGTCTAATTACCATGTGGGCATGGTTTCCCTTAGACTTTGACCTTCAAGTTGCTCAATTGTCTACTAAGAACATTGAGATGACGAACAACAACTGGAAGCATGGTGTGGCCTTCCAATCTTTCACCTATATCTCTCCTCCTTGCATAGAGTTCCATGAACTTTGATCTCAGACTGTCAACTAGCTCGGCTATTGGAAGGTCCATAAGGTACTTTACCCTGTTGTTCCATGCTTCTGCAATATTGTTTGTAATATACTCACATTTGATGTCTTCAGAAAATTTGTACCTCATCCAAAGCAGGCTGTGATATGTCTCTAAGAATGGTTGCACTTTATCATTTGCTTCGTACATCTTGTGCATTAGTTTTTCATGATAAATTGGACAAAATGTCCTAGCTACATGATACATGTGTCCAAAAACTGGACCTTGAAACCTCTTAGAAAAATTATTCATCAAGTGGATAAAACACCGCCTTCACAGCATTCTCCAACCCCTTGCATGCATCTGAGCAAATAGCTAAATGAGGTGGACTTCCAGTTGCCCTCCTTAGCTGCTCCATAAACCAAATCCATTCTTCATTGGTCTCACTTTCAAACAACCCAAAAGCAAGTGGAAATATCCAGTTGTGCCCATCTAATGCAGTAGCTGAAGCTAGCTGTCCATTCCATCTACCATTAAGAGTCGTTGCATCTACACTTAAATATGACCTACACCCATTTAGGAAGCCATTGATACTAGGTTTGAAGCAACAAAAAAAATCTTTGAAAGTACACCCCGTCTTCAGTCTCTTTCAACCCTATCTCAACCACACTCCCTGGCATTTTATTCTCAACCATTGCCTTAAAGTTAAACAAATTCCCAAAATTGTCCTCCCATGTGAATACAATTTTTCACGTGCAATCTGCATACTGGCATATATAGTAGAATAATGAATTGCGGTGACATACTTCTCCTGCAACTCATTTTGCAACTTAATTGCTCCCATGTTTGGATCTTTCTTTAAAAAAGGGATTGTATTTTCTCCAACCCAATGATACGATGTCATCTTGGTCCTTACTCTGCCAGTGGATGAACAAAAATGCTCACCTTTATTCAAACAAACTTGTGTCCCAGGGGCACAAAAATATTAGTTACAAAATGCACACATTATTAAAATGAGCAAATATATTAGTTACATCAATAGTATATATTATTAACAAGTTAGCATATTATACCTTCACATGATTTTCATTTTTCATCCACCTAGCAACAATTGACCATGGACAACTCTCAGCTTTGCAGAAGCCCCTGAACAAATTTGGGTTGAATTTCTCTGTTCCTAGTTCAAACTGAGTCTTTATAGCATGTTGCTTCACTGCTTTCCTAAAATCATTCATATTTGTGTATATGATTCCAACATCCATCAGAGGGTCATCCATATCATAAAATACATTCTCTTCATTAGGAATACGGTCATCAACTGGTATGTCCATTACCTCATCAACAATTGGACCATAATTCATTCCATCTACTGTTGCATCACTAGATTTCTCTAAGGTTAGACCAACAAATGCAAACATTGTTTCTTCATCCATCAAGCTCTCAGGAGAACCAATCTGTGATTCTTCAAGTGGAGTAATTTCTATACTGTCACAATCAATAATATCAATTTCATCCATGTGATCCATCCTACCGAATAATAAAAGAATTATATATCAAAATTTTTAATAATACAAAATTCCAAACAAATATATATGTACAAACAAATGTATATATGTATGCATTCTACTCTAGCACAAACAAACATATTTATATATAGATGTATTATGCTCTAGCACAAAACCTCAAATAAATGTATGTTAGATTTTTCAATTGCATAAGCAAGCAAGTGATTTTAAAACACAAATAAATTTAAACTTATTAGCTATAACACTATTTTAACGTATGTATATATGCATGTATTCTTCACCTTTTGAGACATTTTATATGTGTATATGGAATATTAAACAAAAAAATGATATATGTACACTGTATATGTGGACAAACACAATAAATATTCATATACGTATATTGCATATGCATCGAAAACAGAAAATATGAATACATATATTTATAGGTTTCTTACAAAATCACAATTATTTTGGATTAAAAAGACGGCGGGGTGGAGACGGAGGCTGCTAACGGCGGAGGCGGCCGTCGAGGAGGGTGGAGACGGGTCTAGCGTAAGGAAAAGAAGAAGCAAAGGGTGAAGAGTGGAGGCACGGTGGAGGAAATAGGTGGAGGCAAGTCTGGTTTTCTAGAGTAAAGAGATGGGAGTTTGGCGTCTCTCAACAGAAACGTGATTCTGTTTGATTTATTAGAATATACGGAAAAAAAATATGAAAGGTGATTCTGTTGATTTATTGGAACTAGTGTTAACACCCGTGCTATGCACGGGCCAAACTATTTTCGAATAATGATCTTGAATAAGAAGGAATACATTAAAAAATAGAGAATAACATTGGTGTTTATGATTAAAAAATGTGATAATTAAATATGTATAAATAACATTATAACAATTAATAATATTACAAAGAATTAAAAAAGGAAAATGTACTCCTTCTAACTGGTACTGTTACCACCCGTGCTATGCACGGGACAAAAGATTTTCAAATACTGACGATATATTAATAACTACATATATTAAAATAAAAAATATAGAGAAAATAATACATAAATATTTTTACAGATGAGATTATCAATGTATATAAAAATATTCATATCATTATTAAGAACAAAAAAAATGTACTTCGCTCAACCATCTCATATTCGACATACAATTTTATACAATTTGAATGAATAGTATGAGTGTAGCAATATTAAATAAAAGAAATAACAAAATAGGAGATGATTGGATGAAATATAATAAGATATACAAATAAAGAAAAATATAAAACATAATCCAAAAGAAGAAAAAAGCAAATAATTTGAACGATAAAAGAGTTCATGATTTCGTTTGATTAACAAAACATAGTTATTCATAACTGTAAAAAAAAACTTACAAAAACAACAACAATTCAGTAATTCATAAATTTTGAAAAATTTAAAATTTATAATTGTTTATAAATAAAGAGGAACAAACATACCTAAATATAACTATCAAAAATAAATGACAAAAGATAAAATAGCCCAATATAGTTAACATACATGGCCCAATAATTCTTAAAAATAGATCCCCAAAAACAGGATGATCCCGATATAGTTAACAATTCTTAAACATAGAGCCCAAATGAGTTCAAAAATATTATCCCAAATTTACATACAATATTGATCCAATAATAGTTCTACAATATCCCACCGAGTTCAATTAAATTACTAAAAGAAACTCACAAAAAAAATAACTTGAAAGTCCAATATCTTAAATTCTCTGAAATGGCCCAATCAAAATTGCCTCTCACATTTGAAAAGCCCAACATCAAACATATTACAAAACCAACCGATTTTATCCAAAATATTGCACTTAACATTAACTAATTACAAATTATCAGATTAATTAAACAACTTTATGATCTAATAACATATTTTAAGAAGATATATATATACTTTCTTCTGCATTTTCACACGCCGCTTAAGCGACGAAAACCCTAGATCTTCTCCCCTGGTCGCCGATTCCATCACCAAATCGGAGAAAAAGTCGTCATAGACTGCGACTACGACCACACCCACCAAAATCGGCGACGCGTTATCTTCTAATCGGTTCTGCCATCGCAAAATCAGGGCCATCGCACAAAACTTACACACTTCAGCGACAACGGAAGCGTTTCACACGACGGTGAAATCATATTTTTGACCAACCGAAGAAGGAAGCAATTTTAGGTAATAACAAAACAGTTCATAAATTTGAAAAAACATCACAAATCGTCAATATTTATCAAGTTTTTAATTATTTCACTAATTAATTTACATGTACGGAGCAAAAATGGATTGCTATCGACAATTCAAAGTAAAGAGGATAAACAAACGGCTTCTCAAAATTTGGCTGTGAGCCTACAACAGATCCAACAACAGATCACAAAGGAGGTCGAAAAACCTACAAAAATTAGGGCGAAATGTTCTGGTCGAAGATTGGAAATTTTAATTCGCTCCAAATTCGCAGAAAATTCAATAGATCTACAGACCTAAAAGGTAAAATGTCTTCACAAACTTAATGTAAAAAGCCTTACGGTGTATAGAGATATTGCTTATAAACACTTTTCTAAGTGTATTTGGATGTATTATTCTTGATATAAACTGTGCAAATTTGAGTATTTAGAATGTGTTTCAAACACAGTTAGAGAATTTTTATTCTATACTAACCAACTTCATTTACTATTACAGAAATAGATAAAAAAAACATCCTTATGAATAAAAGTACACCAACAATGAAAGCAATAAGCAAGCAAAAAAACTTCAAAACCTAATCAGATAAGTGACCTTAATATTTTAAATTAATGCTCGAAAATTAATGATCACTTGTACTGCAAAATGTAATTTGTTGCACACTTAAACACCCTTTAAGCTTTGTAAATTTCTTTAATTTCTTCATAGAGGAAAAATATTTGAATCAAACTATCTCAAAAATGGAAAATAGATAGCTAAAATATAGATTTACTGGATATAGTAGATTTTTCTTCTGAATATAGTAATATAATTATCAATCACTTCCATTATTTTCAATCAAGATTTAATGGACATAGTAGTTAATTAATGTTGTAACTTGTTTAGTATTACAGTTTTATCATTCCAGTGAATGAATGCAACAACATTTTTATGCATGAATGATCTAAAACAATTTCAAGAAGAATGGAAACTAAAGAACACATATTGCATGGAAAAGTGAAATGAGAGGTGAGTATGTACATTCTACATAAAATCAAATACAGAAAATACTGAAAAACTAATGAATCTACATTCTGAATTTTAAATGCAGGGAGAAAAAGAAAAAAGAACTCATTTGCAGAGCAGTGTAAAGTCTCAAGAATAACACAAACGGAAGGAATGACAGATTGAATGTTGTAACTTGTTTAGTATTACAGTTTTATCATTTCAGTGAATGAATGCAGCAACATTTTTTTTGCAGGAATCATCTTAAACACTTTCTAGAAGCATGGAAACCAAAGAACACATATTGCATGGAAAACTGGAATAAGAGGTGAGTATATACATTCTACATAAAATCAAATGCAGGAAACAGAAAAACTAATGAATTTCCATTCTAAATTTTAAATGTAGGGAGAAAAAGATGAAAATCACTCCTCTGCAGAGCAGTTTTATTATTCCAGTCAATGAATGCATCAACATTTTTTTGCAGGAATCTTCTTAAACAATTTCAAGAATCATGGAAACCAAAGAACACATATTGCATGGAAAGCTTGAATAAGAGGTGAGTGTATACATTTTACATAAAATCAAATACAGAAAATACAGAAAAACTAATGAATCTTCATTCTGAATTTTAAATGCAAGGAGAAAAAGAAAAAAATATCTCCTTTGCAGAGCAGTGCAAAGTCTCAAGATTAACACAAACGAAAGGAATGACATATTGAAGGTAAGAATACTAAATTAATGGTGCATAGTGCTGAACACAACAACAAAATGAAAAAACTGAAACAAAATAAATGAAAAAAAAGAGAGTGAGCATTCACAATAGAAAAGATAAAGAAGAAATAGGAGATAGAGATCATGGATAATATGAATTAGGGCTCCCTTCTTCAGCATGGATAACAAACAATGCATGTTCCCCATAAAAACATCATCATGAGTGATCTTTCAGATAATAATCAAAAATAAATAATAGAACAAAATCAAATAATTAAAAGAACACCGAAATATCTAATAGAACTATTATAACAATTAATAATATAGATATTTACAAACTAATATAAACATTAAGTAGTAAAATATGTCCAAATCGTATATAAAATATATATGCACAAATATATGAGTTAATAACGCTTAAATAGAAATCATATATTAAAATAACAAGTCATAAATTCGGCCCATTAAATATTATAAGTTTCCATTAATATAGCATAAATTAAGACCCAATTCATTCTCTAATTTTTTAACCTATTATTGTGTTATTTATATAGAACTTAATAAGTCCTATATCAAATCTAAACCCTAACTAATAACAACTGCCTCTACTGCTTTTCAGTATGCAGAGAAAGGAGAGAGAAGAAGAAGATAAACAGGTGCCTCTCACTCCTCATGGCGCAATCATCATCCAAGAAACATAAATGTCATAGCAGGCGTGGCCTCCCTAAAGCCTTCATCATCCAAGAAGCATAAATGTCATAGCAGACATGGCCTCCCTAAAGCCTACTCTACTGCATCAACAACAAAACAATAGATCTATAGAAATAAATTTATCAAGGTATGAAATACACTATCTATGGTAAATGGATGCAGATTAATCAATTTATTTACTAAGATTTCTATATATATATATATATATATCCATATTTTCCAAAACTTAGTTAATAAATTTTTTTAAATAGTGAGAATCTGAAAATATAAAAAATAAGAAATTCAATAAAAAACTTCAAAATCAACTTTTTTTTTCAAATTAGTTTAGTTAATGTGTATATCATTGCTCTAAATAATGACTAATGTACATCCAAAATAATTAAAAAATTGTTCTTTAGATGTTAATTTTAGGGATCACTATATTGTCTACTGTCTGTAAATTTTTGTATCTGAATTTAGGGTGTTAACAGCTTGACACTTTTTGAGATTTTTTTTTTCAGGGACAAATTGAAAAGGGAAGTAAATCTTGGATGACAAACAGTATTATTTCATAACTTCATTAAGGTAATTAATATTTTACAGTTTCTATTGTCATTTAGAAAACGAATTTCAGACATATTTTTTTATTCATAAAAAAAGGTTTTAAATATCCATTTAACTGATTCCAATTTTTTTTTCACAGACAAAAATTATTGGAAACTGAAGAGTGAATCATCAGCTGTTGAAGAATGGAAAAAATAGATTATTGTAATAGAATAGTGGTATTTTATATTAAGTCTGGGGAAGCCTAACAGGAATAGGCTGCAATCCTACGGAGGATTATCGATCCATACAAAACTAATCATGTATAAGATTCACATTAAGTAACAATAAGTTGATAAAAATTAAGCCAAGATGTTGGCAAAATTTTATGATGTTTCCCGCCCAAATGTGGGTCCAGTGGCAGTTCTGTAAATTTTACAAACAAGTCTCCCTTTATATTTGTATAGAATTAGATAAAAATATAAAAGGTAGTTTAGTCCACTTATAAATGACGGGAAATAAATAATAGGAAAAAAGAATAGAAAAAAGATAAAAAAAATCAGAAATCCCTTATTCTAAAAAAGACCCACGCATTGATTTCATATTCTGAAAGGTCAGCGAAATTAACCTCAATTTCGAAAGGTTAGCCTAATTAACCCCTAATAACGAAATTTCTCCGCAAAATTGACCCCTAATTTATGGAGTTGAATAAATTTAAAACAAATTGGAAAAAGAGCAGACGCTTCTTCCTCAAACACGACGGCCAGCTTCAGCTGCCGTTCAAGAATTTTCAATTGCGCTTCCAAATTTTGTCTTCCCCTCTCTCTCTCTCTTCCTCCCTCTATCCTTTTGGGAAAGACACCGTTTATAACCAATTCATAATCTCTCCTCATCCCGCCCCACCCCCCGAGGTTCGGTTTTTTGTTGATTCATCCTTGTTGTCGCTCCCTCTCTTTTGATCAGGTATTTTTACTTTGTTGTTTGAATTTCTTACTTTTGCAATGTTCCTTCCTCTACCACCCCCGATTACAGCCTTTGCCCTTTTCAAATCTACGTATATTACTTCTTTTTCAATTCTATGTATATATTGCTTCTCAATCTGCATTAGGTCGGATCTGGAAAAATTAGAATTTCAGCTGCTGCACATTCAATTTCTCTTTCCCCAATATCAACTGTTAATCCTTTGCAGATCTACGTAATGTGGCATTGATTAATTTTTGGTGAGGTTAGGATCTGAATTGCTCTATTTTGATTGATCGTGAAGGGGCATCCACTACTTTCGGCTTCGGTTTCTGTTCTCACACACAGCTCTCGGCCGTGCAGCTTTGAGGAACACTGGAAGCTGCAAAGGGAAAAAGAATTGCCCTCAAGTGTATGCAATTAACATTTGGACTTGACATTGTGATGAATGTTGCTGAATAGCATCATGGTTTCCTACTTTATCTGAACTGTCTTCAACCCTGCACTTATCGATGGGGGAGTGGGTTGTTGGAGCGTTCATCAACCTTTTCGGAAGCATTGCAATCAACTTTGGAACCAACCTCCTTAAATTGGGTCATGATGAGGTGCGCTGGGATTTCCGCGTTTATCCCTAAACTGCTTGCTAATTGTTTTTCATTTCCCTGCTGGAGATAATTAGCCAAATGGATCATTCCCTTTGTTCTGCTGCAAACAAATTTGCTGCTCTTTTAATCATTTGTATTATTAAGTGAAACAAGTACTCCTCAGTTATTGACCTTGTATTGTAGTGGTCCATTTTTGTATGACATGCCAGAAAACCTTCACATGCATGCACAAGTGGCATATGATAACAGTTGCAATGGTGGCAATTAATAATCATAATGGCTGCGGTCTTAGTATCTGTTCTCTTATCCTCTGCGCTTCTTCATGAGAAATGTATGCATTAATCTTCCATGTGTCCACCTAATCCGTTTTTTTTAACTGTTAATTATTCTCATTTCTGCTTATTTTGTATTAGTCAGTATCGGTTAGGTGTGTAGTACAACTTGTTTGTGGATCATACTGCTAAATCAAAGGAAGGCAGAAAATTATAATTCAAGAGCAATACGTAAAAGTAATTCCTTGAACCTACCATGGAGCTTGACGGACTAGCAGATAATGTGTATGGGACCATAGTTGGTTGGTGATAAAGAAAGCTGAGATAGAAAATGATGTTCTAGAACTTTTACACATATACTCCATGCTGGCATCTTGTGTTTTGGTTCTCTACTGGCCTGTTTACATTGTTACACAAAACATATGGAAAAGTAAAGATGATCTTGCTATTGTCTTTAGTAATTTCATTAGAATCATTTTTATAATAGGATTTTTGTACTTTTATTTTGTAGAGAGAAAAACATTCTAGTGTTGGCAATAATGGGACAAACGGAAAATCTTTCACAAAGCCTATTATATACTTCCAGACGTGGAGAATCGGTACTACTCCATGAATTTAAGGTCTACCGTTTTGAGTAATGCCCAGTGATCTCTCAGTTAAAATGACACATGCTGTTAATATGCAGGGATTATCTTTTTTATTCTTGGAAACGCTCTTAATTTCATTTCCTTTGGCTATGCCGCTCAGGTGAGTATCATAAGTTAAACAGCGTCTTCGAATCAGCCATTTGTATAGTCTCGTCTTTCCATTTCAGGGTGTCCATAAAAAATAGTCCCATACAAAAATGGAAAGTTTCTCTCAAATTATTAACACTATTTTATCCACATTTTCTCTTTCTCTCATACTGTACCTACTTTTTCTCTTCTCTCTTATACATTTTACTCAATTCTTCTTCTTCTTCTCTCTCTTACTTTACCAATTTATCATTAAAACCATGCTGTCCACCCATGGGACTACTTTTGGTGGACGGGACTATTTTTTGGTGGACGGAGGGGAGTAGTGTTTAGTTATCTTGATTGGCCAGTAGACGCATATTGTACAATTGATTTTTTTATGTTGACATCATTTTTTTTTATCGTTTCTGCAGTCACTTCTTGCAGCTCTGGGATCTGTACAATTTGTCTCGAACATCGCATTTGCCTTTTTTGTGCTGAATAAAAATGTGGCTGTCAAGTATGTTAACTTCTAAATTCTTAAACTCGAGTACACTTCACTCTACAATTTTTAATCGCTCTTTCAACGTCAAACATATTACTTGTATTTGCAGAGTGCTCGTAGCCACAGCCTTCATTGTCCTCGGAAACATCTTCCTTGTGGCTTTTGGAAACCACCAATCACCAGGTATATCATCTGAGAATATTAGCATCTAACTAGAAAACATGCAAACGTAAACCATAATTTTTTATGTTTAGAGCTGCACGTTTTTTGGTCCTTTTTACTACACACAAAGGAAAACAAAAGCAACTTTGTGTTTTCCCTCTGAATTCGGTTTTCAGATTTTAAAATTTTGCAAAAGTACATATTTAGATGTATCACTACAATACTGGTATTTGTGTCTTATGGATCATTCGAGAGAGGCTTACTTATCACATGGATATGGGATTGTTGGTTAACTTTATCTACAAGACTACACATTACATGTCAAACCAAATACTGTATGCTTATGAATAAAGCTCCATATTTGGTATTCTTTTCAGTTATGAATCATGCTGCATCATATATATGCGAACTGAAAAAACTTTTGTTTTGTTGCACCAGTTTATACGCCTGATCAGTTAGCAGAGAAGTATGGCAATAATACTTTCTTGATATATTGTCTGATTCTGGCTATAGTTGTTCTCTTGAGTCACTCAATGTACAGGTGAGACTACACTGAATTCTGCATAATAAAATTAAAACAAAAGCTTGTTTCTGATCTATTTTTATGGTTAGATGACCGCACCTCTACTTTCAATCCTTGTAATCCGTCAACTGTGGAAAATGCAGGAGAGGAGAACTGATGTTTGCTATGCCAGGGCATGAAATCAAACCCTACTGGCAAATGCTTCTACCACTTTCTTATGCTCTTGTTTCAGGTGCTATCGGATCATGTTCGGTACTGTTTGCTAAGTCTCTGTAAGTTGTGTTACTATAGGTTTCCTCCACATTTAACCTGTTTACAGTATACTAAATTCCTAATTCTTGCTTTTGTAGATCAAATCTTCTAAGGTTGTCCATGTCAAATGGATATCAGTTGCATAGTTGGTTCACATACTGCATGCTACTTTTGTTCTTTAGTACAGCTGGATTTTGGGTAGATATCTGAACCTTCTATTTTTTAATATGGTCAAAGTGCATAATATGATATGTTTTCTAATTGTTCATGCTCTCATCATTTCTACAGATGGCAAGACTAAATGAAGGGTTGTCTCTGTTTGATGCAATACTCATTGTCCCTATGTTTCAGATAGTTTGGACATTTTTCTCCATTTGTACAGGATTTGTATACTTTCAAGAATATCAGGTGCACAGCTGCCTCAACCCATATGAATTTGAGTTACAATTCTTAGTTGACTCACTTTTCTTGTTTCATATATCTAACTCCCCTTTCCTCCTTACTTACTGGCGTTGTTGATTAAAAGTTCGGTGACTGACTCGTGCACACTTTATCTTACAGCAGACTATTTAAAAATAATTTATTGAGCTTGAATGTCAATTAAAATGTTTCATCAGTTGATCTTGGTTCTTGAACATCAGATTTTCTGTTGCCTTGACAATAGAATGAATTTATTCCTATAACTTTTTTGGTGTTAAAAAGTGGTCCTGGTCTCATCTTAATTTTTTGGGTGTTTGGCAATGTTCAAGTTCTAATTGAATTTCACTAACGGAGAATTGGCATGATTAATATGTGATATATTTTAAGCAGGTATTTGATTCATTGCGGACAACAATGTTTATACTAGGAATGGTTTCTGTATTCATAGGCATTTCTTTGCTGGCACCTGACGAAGTAAAAGGTAATGTTGATGGTCAATGGTTTCCTTGAGTACCCTCCTCCCACACCTGTTGTTTTGTTTGATATTAATATGTGAGGATGGATTCTTTCAGGCGGGGATATCAAAGATACACCTCTGGTCTCTGTAACTACCGCTCATCCAAATGATGCAGACAGGTATTCTGCAGTGCACTTAGATACCCATGAACTGACATGCAGTGTGCTCCTTATGTAGAATCAACTACTTAAATGTACTCACTACGTGCAATTAATTACAGATTTGCTGCGCCCTTTGAGGACTCTCCTATCAAAGGCTGGAGATCACTTGTGCGGACGATGCGGATGAAACTAGCCAACTTGCTTATCAAGACCAAGGTTCTTGAATTCTTCTGTTTTGAAACCGGTGTGGAACTTAGAAATTAACTACATGGAAATTAAATTTCTGTTTTGGTGCAGGGTACTTACTCATTACCATTTGGTTTGGGAGATGAGTCGGTTAACGCATCGTCAGTTCTTGTGATGCCCATGGTTTCATCTAAAATAACTGGCTTCAGAAGGCATGTACTGGATAGGAACAAATTCTCTTTTAAACATCCTGGTTGGAGTAGGATTGATGAGGATGGTGGTGGTGATGATGATGATGATGATGATTTATTGCAATCATCATCAACACTACTTCCTCAGAGTATAAAGTAGGACTAACACACACACATACACATCACAGATTGATATCTCTATGTACCATATTCAGTTCGTTATATTTATTTGTGTAAATTCTCAATTGATATAGCCTTATTATTTTTTAAAAACAAAAACAATCTGATCTTGCACAATGGGCTTGCTTCTCCATCCAAAATTACCCACTAATTGTCATATATGTTGCTGCTAACATTAAATACAGGCAGGATACTTTTATGTATCCCATGATGCCATACTGATAAGAGAGAGAGAGAGAGAGGGCCTAGCCTCAAGCATGGATCACTTCGTCAGATTGTTGCTTCTGCAACCAAATCCGGTGATGAAATCTTTGGATAAAGAGGTCAGCCACCTTGTCTATATCATCCTCCAATTTGAATTCCCCCTCTCGTCATCTCCAGTGTATATGCATCATCGTAGTAGTCATCTTCCATATTCATGGCGTCGTCCATCTCCTCGGCTACCTGAACCACACTGGCTGGAGATGTAGCAATGGAGTTGCTTTCAATGAACTCTGAATCATCAGGTAGGAAAGCATCGCCACCCACCTCGACTATGTCAAATCGCTTAACATGATTGCTCCTATGGAAGAGGTGGCGGACCATCCTCTTGTCCCCCCGCAAGAGAAGCCATTGTATGATGAGGCGAGTCTCTATGGCTCTAGTCATATTCTTGGTCACCTTAACTCCGGATGCCGCCATCGCCATCATCTTCTTCAGCATATCTCTCTGTTTCAACTTTACACCAGTCTTCACTATCTAATGCTCAAGGGCTGTTTGTGGATAGCCGTTGGAGAGTGGGGACTTATATATGACAAAATTTGAGTGATAGTAATGGAGCAACCACTAATAAAAAATAATAATAATTAAAAAAAAAAGTATTGGTAGAAGCGCCTCTCCATTTCTTCTTCAACAAAGTAAAAGTCGAAAAAATAATGAGAAAAAAAGCAAATATTAGAGAAACATAATTGCGTTTGTGAAAAGGAGAGCCACAATCTGCAAGCTTGAATTGTAAACAAAATAATAGTAGTAAGAAGGAAGTAATCTCTCCAAATGGCATAAGCAATCTTAAAATAGTACTACAGCATAAGTTTAATTTGCGTTCAAAACTCTAATCAGAATCGCCATATGCTTCCCCTCCGTCGTCTGACAACTCATCCAACGATCTTACATCGAGCTGATAACGAAGAATTCCACCAAATCCTCTGCAGAAGTGAGACCCCTCTTGTGATTTGTTTGTGACAAATTCAAGAGTGCAGCCAAACTTCTTGTACTCGTTGGCAAACCAAACCAAACCACTCCAGCAATGGCATCTTTTCCTGGATCACAACCTCACCTATTGAGCTGTTTTTCAAGATGTATCTTGTTATATCCAAATTCTCCCACACGATCAAGGTTTCAATAGCTCCCATCTCCAGGATCTTCAATGTATCGTCTGTCCCAAATACATACTTCCCTGTATCCTGACTGATTTCCTCGAAATACGTACTGTTAGGATTGAAACTCCACAAGCACAACAAGGGATCGATGAACTAAAACACTCCAAGGATTTACGTGGTTCGATCGAAATGATCTACGTCCACGGACAACGAAATGGAACTTTATTCACTTCACTCTCAAGATTACAAACTCTCAATCTAACTACAATCTCTCAGTGAATCAATGAGCAAAACCGCAAGAAGCTATTGAATCTATACAACAAGAACGAGAGAAAAATGATTGAGCTAATTGCTTGTGTGTGTGTGCATCGACTGCCTTATATGTGAATGGCTACAACAGAAACAGAGGGAGGTTGGATCCTCTTGTAACAAACTCATGCTGTTACTCTTGATCCTCACTTCAAACGGCTACTTCCGAGCTGACGTGGATAACCGATTTCCAACGGCTATAACCACCTTTTGAGTTCAGCTTCACTTCGCATGAACTCGCAACTCCACCTCTTCTCTTATTCTCTTATCCCATCACATTCACACACTACAAATCTCCACCTTGAATGTGAAGTATAGAAACACTTTGCTGTCATCCTTTCCTTACATTCATTTCTCAACCATATTCACCAACTCCCGACAATACTTGAACTTGGCAGTTGGTAATGGTTTCGTGAGCATGTCGGCTGGGTTGTGGTCTGTGCTAATCTTCGCCACTCTAACCTCTCCCTTGTCAACTTCGTCTCTGACAAAATGCATACGCACATCTATGTGCTTGCTCCTTTCATGGAACACTTGATGCTTTGCAAGGCACAAAGCACTACTGCTGTCACAGTTGATCTCTACCACCTTCTGCTTCACACCGAAATCCTCAAGGATCCCCTTTAGCCATTTAGACTCCTTAACTGCTTCAGTGAGTGATATATATTCGGCCTCTGTGGTGGAGAGGGCCACAACTGACTGCAAACTAGATTTCCAAGAGATGGCTGAACCAAATAGAGTGAAGATATAACTGGATTGTGACTTCCTATTATCCAGATTAGCAGCATAATCTGAGTCACAAAATCCCACCAAGGGCTCAGATCCCATATCATCCACTCCTCCATACACAATGCCAATGCCCTGAGACTGTTTTGCATATCTCATCAGCCATTTCACAGCCTGCCAGTGGCTTCTACCCGGATTGCTCATGTACCTGCTGACTACACTCATTGCTTGAGCTATGTCTGGCCTAGTACACACCATAGTGTACATGAGGCTGCCCACAATGTTTGAGTATGGGATCATGTCCATTTGCTTCTTCTCTTGATCATCCTTTGGTGCTTGGTTACCAGAGAGTTTGAACTGCTGGCTCAGAGGAGTTGAGACACCTTTTGAGTCATACATCTGATACTTCTTCAACATCCTTCCAAGATAATCACCTTGCATGAGCCACAACCTTTTAGACTTTCTATCTCTGACAATATCAATGCCAAGTATTCTTTTAGCACAGCCTAAATCCTTCATCTCAAACACAGAGCTAAGTTGCCTCTTTATGCAGTCTACTTCCTTGATATCAGGGCTAGCTATGAGCATATCATCGACATACAACAACAACCATGCCACAGCAATCTGTTTCTTGAATCTGATGTACACACATCCATCAAACTTGGACTTTACAAATCCCAGCTTGTGCATCTCTTCATCAAATTTGAGATACCACTGTCGGCTTGATTGCTTCATACCATATAGACTTCTCTTGAGGAGACACACCTTATCTTCATCACCCGGAGCTATGAAACCCTCTGGTTGAAGCATGTAAATCTTCTCCTCAAGCCCTCCATGTAAGAAAGCTGTTTTTACATCCATTTGGTGTAATTCCCAGTCGAATTGTGCTGTGAGAGCCATCAAAATTCTGATAGAAGCATGCTTTACCACCGGAGAGAAAACTTCATTGAAGTCTATGCCTTCCTTTTGTGAGTACCCTTTAGCTACGAGCCTTGCTTTGTATCTAAGCTTCTCAGTTCCCGTAACCTCCACCTTCCTCTTAAAAATCCATTTGCATCCAATGGGCTTTTGCAGATCAGATCTCTTGACCAGGATCCATGTTCCATTCTTCAACAAGGATTTTATCTCATCAATCATGGCCTTCTTCCATGTTTCTTTCTCCTTGCTTTTGATGGCTTCTGCATAGGTCAGTGGCTCTGAATACTCTATCTCCTCAGCAATACACAAAGCATAGAATATCATATCAGCTTGGCTGTATCTTGTAGGTAGCTTCTGTACTCTTCTCGGCCTATCTCTTGCAAGCAAATAATTATCAAGATTCTGAGCTTGAGGAGCTGGCTCTTCATTATTTTCTGGAATAGCTTCGTCTGGAATAGGGCCCTCATTAGCTACTGGAGCTGGGCCTTCCTGTTCTTCTTCTGACTGATCATTACCATTTCCATGCATTCTGCCCAGCTCCACCTCAGTTGAATTACCACCATGATCAGAGGTGCTTGCTGCAGGTTGCTTGATCTCAGAGAATGGCATCTTGCTTTCATCAAACTTGACATCTCTGCTTATCACCAATTTGTGATTCCCGGGCTCAATGGACCACAGCCTATAGCCCTTTACACTAGGCTGATATCCCAACATAATGCACCTCAAGGCCCTAGCTTCAAGCTTGCTTTGTTTTATGTGCGCATATGCGGCACAACCAAAACTCCTAAGCTGGCAGTAGCTGCTATCTCTGCCATACCATCTGTAATCCGGGGTATCAAAATTAATAGCTGAGCTGGGGCATTTGTTGATCAAGACTGCTGCTGTTGTTACTGCCTCTCCCCAGAATTTTTTAGGAACACCCGAGCCAAGTATCATACACCTAACTCTCTCCAACAATGTTCTATTCATCCTCTCAGCAGTACCATTTTGTTGAGGATTGTTAGGCACTGTTCTGTGCCTTCTAATGCCCTTTTGAGCACAATAACTCTGAAACTCATTGGAAAGAAACTCTAATCCATTATCAGTTCTCAAGCACTTGAGAAATCTTCCCTTTTCTAACTCCACTTCAGTGCACCAAACTTTGAATTTTAGAAGAGCCTGAGATTTTTCCTTCAAGATGTATATCCAAACTCTTCTTGAATAATCATCTATAATGGACATAAAATACCTTCCCCCTCCCTCAGAAGCAGTAGGTGAAGGCCCCCACAAATCTGAATGTGCATAATCAAGTGGAGAGGAAGAAGTATGAATACCTTTCTGATATGGGAGCTTCTTGCTCTTTCCTAATGCACAATCTTCACAGCTTGTCAGATTTTGTTGAGTTCCAGAATTTAGCAATCCCCTTTTGATGAGTTCTTTGAGGCCCCTTTCTGAGACATGCCCGAGCCTCCTATGCCATAAGTCCAAGTCACAGCTAGTAGTAGCATTTACATGTGGACTGACTTCAGTTTCACCAAGCAGATAATAGAGGGTGTTGATTCTTGTTGCCTTCAACAATTCCTTGCCTCCTTTGGACACTATCATTTGCCCACCTTTTGACATGAACACACACCCCTTTGCTTCAAGAACACCAAGAGAGACCAGATTTCTTTTGACCTCAGGTATGTACCTTACTTGAGTGAGAATCAGAGAGGAGCCATCTTCATTTCTGATCTTGATGTCTCCTATTCCCTTTACCTGACAGATCTGGTTGTTTCCTAGTAGAACGTTGCCATCACTCTTGGTTAGATTCAAGAACCACGACTTGTGAGGACTCATATGAAAACTGCATCCCGAGTCCATTATCCAAGAGTTGCCTATGTCTAGCTCAACCACATTCATTATCTGAGGCATCTCCAGATCTTCTGCTATATCAACCTCATTAGCACCATTATGCTCCTCAGCAACTTTCTTCTTCCATGAGTAACAGTTTTTCTTTAAGTGCCCCGGCTTTTTGCAGTAGAAACATTCCCTAGTTTCCCTTTTCTGAGGATCTTTGTCCCTTTGATTTTTGGCCTTTGCATTCTTGCTTTTCTGCATTGGTTTCTTGCCTTTGAACCTGACATTCAAGGCTTCTCCAGATTGATCAGTGGTAGATTTGTTGGTGGATTTCTGCAATTGCTTGGCTCTCAAAACCGATTGTACTTCATCAAGAGTAATGGTTTTCTCTCGGCCATATAACATCGCATCCTTCAAATGATCAAAAGACTTTGGCAAAGCATTGAGAAGGAGAATAGCTTTATCCTCATCAACTAAACTTACATCGATGTTTTCGAGGTCATCAATGGCTTTGTTGAATTCCTCTAGCTGCTCCTCCACGCCCCTTTCTTCAAGAAATCGATAGGAGTATAGCTTCTGCTTCATGAACAGCCTGTTTGCTAGAGATTTCGTCATGTACAAGTTCTCTAATTTAGACCACACATCAGCGGCAGTCTTTTCTTTGGCCACTTCGCGTAATACCTTATCTCCCAAACAGAGAATGATTGCGCTATGCGCGCGATCAAGCATCTCCTGCCTTTTGATCGCAGCTTTCGGATCCTCCTCCACCACTACATCATCTCCCGCGATAGGCTTCAGCGCCTCCGCCAAACCCTGCTGCACAAGGACCGCCTTCATCTTGATGCGCCATAACCCGAAGTCGTTGCGCCCGGTGAATTTCTCAGTTTCCAATTTCGTCGTCGCCATCGCTCCGCTTCCCACAGACGGCGCCAGTTGTTAGGATTGAAACTCCACAAGCACAACAAGGGATCGATGAACTAAAACACTCCAAGGATTTACGTGGTTCGATCGAAATGATCTACGTCCACGGACAACGAAATGGAACTTTATTCACTTCACTCTCAAGATTACAAACTCTCAATCTAACTACAATCTCTCAGTGAATCAATGAGCAAAACCGCAAGAAGCTATTGAATCTATACAACAAGAACGAGAGAAAAATGATTGAGCTAATTGCTTGTGTGTGTGTGCATCGACTGCCTTATATGTGAATGGCTACAACAGAAACAGAGGGAGGTTGGATCCTCTTGTAACAAACTCATGCTGTTACTCTTGATCCTCACTTCAAACGGCTACTTCCGAGCTGACGTGGATAACCGATTTCCAACGGCTATAACCACCTTTTGAGTTGAGCTTCACTTCGCATGAACTCGCAACTCCACCTCTTCTCTTATTCTCTTATCCCATCACATTCACACACTACACTTACCAATTAAGCGTTTCTCCTAACGTTTGAAAGAATTTCTGCAGACAACTCAATAGCAATAGCTTGGTTAAAACCATTTTCTCCACCATAAGATACATCAACCACATTAAGAAGTATCTTTGCTTGCAGACGCAGATCAAACATATCTGATTGGCTCAGTTCGGTCTGGCCAGAAACATTAGGCTGACTGGTGTTTGGGTTAATGTAGAACTGTGTGGCCACTTCTGCAGTCTTTCTCACATAGTTGTGCCGTTTTTCCATCCTTAGACGCGCAAAACGAAGAGCTGACTGTCCTCCCCTCCCATGTTTTTTGGGAAGATCAACAGTGAACTTATGGAGGATTTCTCGAGTATTTCCACTCAGCGGTGCCATTTCCATCCATGACTATGAAACCAAACTTGTCATCAGATTCCAACACTTCATTCAGAGCTTCAGTGTGGAACTTGTTATCACACAGGTACAAAGACGCATTGATAGGTTTAAAGGGCTCGAAATCAATTCTAACCTTTTTCTCCTTGCCATCATCAGTAACAATGGTTCCGGTGTAGTGTAGAGAACCAAGCCATTTGGAGGAACCTTATGTTAAGGATGAAGTTCCTTAACTCGTAGATTTTGCGTCGAACATCGCGGGAGCTTTTGCCCGTCGATCAATCCAGCGTCAAAATTAGGGTTTTGTGCGTTTTGCACGTTTAAAAGGAAAGAGAGTAAGAGAAAATAAAATAGAAGGATAATTGATATTTCTTGAATGATCAAAATGACTAACAATGTCCACTATTTATAATAGTGGATACTAACTTAATAAGCAAGACAAAAGATATGAAAAAGATATGTAAATCCATAATTAACTAACAAAATAATAATAATAATAATAATCGTATCAACTCCCCCACGGTTGAAATCCACCATGTCCTCAAGGTGGGCACCATGAAGCAACGATGAGTGTCGAGGAATCCTCCTGGGTCAAACATACACCGAATAGTTGAGCGTCTCCCTGCATCAATGCGTCCATGAATGATCAAGCATAGAGTGTCATTTTGCGGAGGAATCAACCGGGCATCGGCGTCGAGCGATGTTGATCGATGATTCATACTTGCGACAACCCTGACATGAGATGAATCACTCAATAATTTCAGCGATGCGTTGTCCACAATGGAACTACCCAAACCAATCTGGACTTGGGGAATCTTGAATCGAGAAGCATTCAATTGTCGCGCGCACTGAATCTCGATGCAACCGTGAATCGGTTTCTCTTTACGTGCGGAATCCGGACTGGACTTCTCTATCTTCTCAACATTTTCAACTCCACCAAAACTAGAAGAAGAATGTAGAATCTTCTCCGAAGAATCATCAAATCCTTCCTCGACTCGATCACAGTCAAGAATCACAATCTCTTTCTTATTGCACTCCAAAACATTCCCAACTGAAGTCTTGGACAGAGCATAAGCCAACGAGCGATATTCCACTTGCCAAGGAAGAAGTTCTGGCGGCGGCGGCGACTCGAGGGAGGTATCGGGAAGCAGCGCAAAGGGTGGTGGTGTTGTACTCGACTACCGCGGCGGAGCCAATGAGTCATAGGGGACTAAACCCGACGACCCCGGCGAAGCCTTGCTATTTCCTGATGGAGGAAGGTGCTGAACGAGGTCCCCAAACCCAAAAATTTGGGAGTCGTAGGGCTGCGCAGGTTCAGGCAGCTCGGGAGGAAGCATGTTGTCGATTCGTCGGTCGGCTGCAACAAGGCGAGACTCCATCCCGTAGCACGCTTCCAACAATTGTTGAAGTTGTGCGAGAGTCGGATGTGCAGTGGTGGTGGATGGACAAGGTGGTTATGGCGCGGGTTGATTCAATCCTGAGTTATCGTTGGGGGGCAGCGGATGATCGTATGCCGAGACCTCGTGGAAGGGGCGTTGTCTCGTTGTTTCCCAGTAGGCAGGTGGATCCCAGCTAGTGGGTTGTCTGAGTGCGGTGTGGTGTGGCTGCTGAGGCGGTTGATAAGGCTGAGAGTATCCCTGCTGCGTGCACAACCTTGGCGTGTCCCAACAAGAGGGCGGTGGTGGCGAGTACAAATCTGTCTCGTAGGACGATGGTTGCTGACACGCAGTTTCCTGGCGCAGCCATGGCGGGTCCCAGGAAGTGGGTTGACGGGCTTGGTAGGGATGGTGTTGTGGGTGGAGTCTCACATCCTGTGGATATGGATATGATGGTTGTTGATCTAACGCTCTGATCGGATGGAGCAGGGGTTGAGGTACGGGCTGCCATGGGTGGTAATCCGCCTGCCGGAGTGATATCCGGTGTAGCCGTACGACATGTAGACAACGATTCGGAGGAAGAGCTCTCAATGAAAGCACTAATTGTTAAGGATGAAGTTCCTTAACTCGTAGATTTTGCGTCGAACGTTGCGGGAGCTTTTGCCCGTCGATCAATCCGGCGTCAAAATTAGGGTTATGTGCGTTTTGCACGTTTAAAAGGAAAGCGAGTAAGAGAAAATAAAATAGAAGGATAATTAATATTTCTTGAATAATCAAAATGACTAACAATGTCTACTATTTATAATAGTGGATACTAACTTAATGAGCAAGACAAAAGATATGAAAAAGATACGTAAATTCATAATTAACTAACTAAATAATAATAATAATAATAATAATAATAATAATCATCTTTTCACCTTATTATACAGCTTTAGCCTCTGCTGGGCTGAAGTAATGGCACCAAGCACGGATTGTCGATTTACTATGCTCTTAATGTTAGAAGCAGTTCCATATTCATCACCAAGCATCTTAGCAACCCGCGAGATTTGATCACGTGGAGGCATAATAAGCGATATCATGCTGGTTCCATTGCCTCTAGCTGATTCCAATGCCTTAATCAGTTTCTTGATTTTCCATATCTCAATATTCCTGTCAGACTCGGCATCTCCCATTTCCAATATAACCAAGCAAGAACAAGTAATTCACAGCCTGCAAATACATTGCACAAGTATACAATCAATCATACATGAATTCATCTTTTCTAATTTTAAATTGACAGGAAGCACTTGAATAAACTTTCCAGATGACTAATCTACACAAAGAAAAAATTCAATCTCAAATTAGATGTAGATATATCCCTGTATGTATGCATGTATGTATGTATATGGTGCATGAAAAGGAACTCAATAAGTGCATGGAATTAAATAAGTGTGCATGGGTGCATGTACACGTGGAGAAATAGAGGATCAAATCATTGTGAGCGCGAAGCATGAGATTGTGGAGTAGTTAGATGGTTCCACCGTGTTTGTTAGCTTATATATAGATCTATATAAGCTGTTTCATTCTATTGTATTGGATCATGAATGATGAATTAATGAAATTTCCTTCTCCCTTATCTCTCTCGTCTTCCCTCAATGGCTCATTGTGTATAGGTGAGATTCCGGTCGCCGTTCCTATCATCGCTGACCCCAATTCTGCACCAAGTGGTATCAGTTACCTTGTTTGATCCCTATCAATGTCGATCCAATCTCGATCTGCAGATCTGCTACGGGTGGAGGAGACAATTCGCAAGGCCATGGGCGATTTGTTCTCTAGGCTCGACGAGTCCAATCGGAGGCGTGATCAAGTTGATTGCAGTGTTGTTAGGGTCGCGGGGCGCCCCGGGGAGATGAGGGGGGACCCCGGGTCGCGGGGCGATGGGGCGACTGGGCGAGAGACCCATGAATCGGGGCGCCAGAATAGCCGAATGATGATTATATTTGTGTCTCTTTTATAAGTTTGTTGCTTGAATGTTTATCACATTAAATAAATCTACATACATCATTACTCCATATTTAAAAAGAAGATTAGATGAAAAATATAAATTTTTAAACAATATAACATAACTAAATAACTGAATTTTATTATAAAAAATCATTAAAGTTTCAAAAAAAATTGCAAAACATAAATTAACTAAATGTTCTATATTAACAATAAAACTATTATTTTTATGTGATATTCTATTTTTAATTAGTGACCAACACGTGTTTTGCTGAATATGTTTGTGTGGCCACGTAGTAATTCATATGGTAGGATTAGTGTACATTTACATGAGTCATCATCCCCACCTATTTCTGTCATATTTCAAAATAGTTTTAAATATTTAAGATTAGAGATGAGAGGAGAGGGCAGTGGCGGATCCAGGCTTTTTAGTTTAAAGGTGTAATAAATAATTAGAGTGAATTGTCGAAGTCCGAGCAATATCGAAATATTATTACCGACGCAAATATATTGTCATATCCGAATAGAGGTATTAAAATGTTTATACCAAAATAAAAACATAAATAAAGCTGCTAAGATATTAATGAAATATAAATATAGAAAAAATCATAAATACAAACAACTATACAAGAAACTAATTTTCTACTAATAAACTAACACGATTAAAAATAGAAACAGAAAACAAATTGCCATTGAATTAAATACGAAAAATAAAAGTAAATATAAAAGTGGTCCCCACACATATATGCCAACTGTAAAATCTAAATTCCAATGGTCGGCGTCACCACCGGAGCGCCGATTTTTCGCCCACGCCGGTTTGACGCCGAACCATTGGAACCGGCGTGGGCGAAATCGGCGTCAAAATCGGCGTCGCCATGCCGATTCCCGCGCTGACGCCGGTTCCCACGCCGATCCTCACGGGCGCCATTGTGGCTCCCGGATCGGCGCCAAACCGGCGTCGGATTTAAATATATTTTTTTTTTTTCGCAAAACACAATATATACGCGCGTTGAACCTCATTTTCATTCGCACCACTTGTTTTAACGAGTACTCTCTCTCTACCTTACTTTCTGTACAAGATCAATAACGAGCAATGGAGAACAACTACGAAGGTACTCCAGTTAATCCCGGGGGATGGTCTCAGATTCCCCCGCCTCCCGGTGTAGGGTCTCAGACGGCCCCGACTCCCGGGGCAGGGTCCCATACTTCCCCGGCTCCTGGGGGAGGTGGTTGGCCTCCAATGAGCGGGTACTACAACGTGTACCCGTGGCAGCAGATGATTCCGGGGTGGGCACCCGGCATGCAGCCCCCTATGCAGATGATGCCGGGGTGGGCACCCGGCATGCAGCCACCGGCGCAGCAGATGATGCCACCGGCGCAACATATGATTCCACAGTCGCAGGCGACGCACGGGGGGGACAACGCCTATCGGCCGACTTTTGATTTTTCCACCGGTTCTTCGCACACATCGACCCCAACGGATGCACAGTATTCGGAGACCTTCTCCTTAGCGGACTTGGGTTTTGATATTAACGACGTTTCTGAAACTCTCATTCAAAGCCAGGGAGTAGGGCGGGGTAAGAAGAAGGGCAAGGCGAAGAAGGTCGGCGAGTCGTCGCAGCCCCGCGCCGAAATCCGGGGCCGGAGGAAGTGGACGGACGCGGAGAACGTTGCGGTTGCCAAGGCGTGGGTGAGTGTTTGCGACGATCCTCTCGTTTCAAACAACCAGAGGATCGTCAACTTGTGGGCGAAGATAGCTGCAGCCTACAGGGCATTTTGCCCTGAAGGGAGACCGTGCACCGGGGAGGAGGTCCGGAAGTGCTGGGACCGAATCAGGGCTGGCGTCTCTCGATTTTCGGGTTTGTACGCCAACGCCCTCCGCATGCAGACCAGTGGCCAAACAGAGGAAGACTGCAGGAGGATTGCGGAAAGAGCCTACCCCGATCCGGATAAGAAGTACTATGAGTTCACCTACTGGAACTGCTACGTTGTGCTCAACGAGTCGGAGAAATTCCGGGCAGGCGTCGACGCTGGCTGGCCGAAGAGGCAGAGACTGAACTATACCGGAGATTATAGCGGCAGCAGCGGTGGTTCGTCAGACCTCCCCGAGACGGCCCAGGAGGTCCCGACTCCTCGGTCGTTCGGTCGCCGACCTCGCCCGGTTGGGCAAAGGCGGGCGCAGCAGGTTGCGAGGGGGGGCACACCGAGTTCCCAGGATGTCCATTCGGCATCCCCCCTCGGCAGGTCTACCGAGGAGCTCAAATTCTTCGCGCGCCAACAAACGCGCGCTCAAATGGTGAAGACCTTAGCCGACTTCCAAGCGGCGGTGGACCCCGAGGTGAAGGATTTCCTTCGCGTATTGCTCCAGAGCCAGCGTGAAGAACTGGAGGCGATGAGGAGGGACACCGACGGGAATAGCCGCGGCGTAGGTGGCGACGGAGGCGGCGGCGACGGCAGTGAAGAAGCGTTGGGCGACGACGGAGACGAGGACGGCGGCGATGAGTGATTTTGTTTTACTTTTTTAAATTAATGTACTTTTTACTTTTTGTAATTTTTTTAAATTGTTGTACTTTTTTTTAAAAGTAATGTACTTTTTAAATTTTAATATTATTATTCGAATTTTCCGTATTTGTCTCGTAAATTAAATTATGTATGTTGATACAATTGTAAATTAAATTATATAATTGTTATTAGTGATGTGGATAGGTAGTGTGAAGGCTATTTGATGGCTATTTGATGTCCAGTTGATGTGGCAAGCTGATGTGGCAGGAGAATTGTAGTGCTGATGATGTGGCAGTGTGAAGGCTATTTGACGGCTATTTGACGTCCGCCAGCATTGGAGATGCTCACGATAAAAACACAGAACAGTTTGACGGCCATTTCCTTTCACTTAAAAAGGCCAATACAGTCTCGCTTTGATCGCCCCGCGCCCCGAGCGCGATTTTCACAACACTGATCGCACTTACGATCAAACCTTGAAGGAGCTGCAGGATGGTTTCGTTGCTCTTAAAGTCCAAAACTCTGAGTTGATGGTGAAGTTAAGGCTGATAATGGAGGCAATTCTTTGGCAGCTTCGACCGGATCAAACACGCGTGCTCAATGCTTCCCGACACGCCAATCTAAGGTTGATTCTCCGATAGTCTCTGTCAATGATTTGAACGGTTCTGGCACTTGTATTACTGCTCCAAATTTGCTGCAATCTACAGCATCAACGGCCCCTGAAATTCTGTAACAGAGGTATAAATCAGTGGAGGAATGTATCACACGTTTTCCTGCAGAAATTAGTAACTTCATCGGAAGGCAAACACCGGAATTGAAGCAGGCCAACAGTTGCCTCTATTTCTCCAATCCTATGGTTAAATTAAGAAGCCTAAAACAATTAGGTATGGTCTCTGACTATCTCAATCACTTCAAAACATTGTTAGCAAAGGTTGAGATCAATGAATCGTATGTTGTGCATCTTTTTGTGAGTGGATTGCATTATCACATACAGAATTCAGTTAGGATGTACATGCCTAAATCCCTTGTTCACGCATTTGCTTTGGCTAGACTACAAGAGTCATCTTTGAATTTTAGAGGAATTTATTATGCTGATTTGGAAGTGAAGGATGAGGTGTGTATGGCAGAGATTGAAAATGAGATGGTGATGAAATTGAAGGGAGAAGAATTCCTCTAATGGCAGCTATGGGAACGTGGAAGTGACAGAGAAGGTTTGGTTAGAATAGACCGAAACGGGGATGGTGATGAATTTGAAGGAGAAGGAATCCTCGTTTGAAGGAAACTTTGAGGTGATGAATTCAACATAATTCGCAGCTCAAGAAACGAAGACAAAATTCAACTCCCTCAAGTTTAAGGAAGAGCTTCATTCAATTACAGCTCCAGAAATTGCGATACAACTCAGCAAGAACTCATCATCTACACTTGGTGGAGGGTCCAATCCTGATATGGATGATGTTGATGTAGATGATGTTGTGTGGAATAAGTCGATTGGTGTGTTGCAAGGGAAGATTCTTGACGTCGGACACAACCTCGTCGGCTATCCGAGGGCAGAAGGCCTTGCAGTGGCAGAGGTCAAAGGAGCCGATTTATTGTCACGTGTACCTGCTCCTCACTTGGAGTTTGGAGGTTGGAAGAAATACTTGAATTTCAGAGATGAATTGCTTAAAGATACACAAGGAAGCCTCAGGGATATGAATGTTATGGTACTAGATGCTGTACACACAGCTCCAAAGGTGCTACACAAGTGGATTGAGGAACCAAGACATCACACGACACGAATACTTCAAGTTGCAAGGGAGCACATCTATAAAACAGAGAGGTGCCTGTTGTATTCAATGAGAATGTTTGGGAATGATATTCTCTCTCCGTTTGCTTCTGGTACTATCCTCAATGAGGTAGTTGGTGGAAGTCTCTGTCAGAATGGGGACAAACAGAATAGAATTCATGTTGAAGACCATTTGCAACTACATGGTGATGAGAGTCGGTCTCGTTCGGTGGAGAGGGGGAAAAGGAACATCAAGCACCAGTTAATTAAACAAGAGCTGATATCTCAGGTTGGCTGCCTGGCTCCACCTCTATGTCTCGTTACTGAATTTATGTCAAGTGGTAGGGTGTTCGATGAACTGCAAAATCGAAAGAGTATCCTCAAGCTTCCAAGCACGTTGAAAATTACAATTGATGTCACTGAAGGAATCAGCTATTTGCATCAAAATACCAAGTCCATAGGGGCTTGAAGGTTGCTAACCTTTGGATGGATAAAAACAAAGTGCTAATGACTATTAATGCTGTTGTTTTTGGTGTTGCTCAAGTGTTAGTTCAGCTGGGAATTATGACTGCAGAAGCTGAAATTTGGCAAGGATTTGCATCAGAGGTTTTTAGGCAGAAGCTATACAATCACAATGACAATGTTTTTATCTATGAGGTTATGCTATGGATGCTTCTAACTAGAAAGAGTCCAAATGCTCACAATTGGGAGCATCATCCTATAATAGTTGTGGAGCCTAAACATCACACTGAAAGAGTTGCGGATTTTTGAAGAGCTGGAACTTGAGGTCAAGGTTTATTCCGGGCTGAGAATTATGCAAGTTAAACCGGTAAGAGTGGCAGTAGCTGATGGGAACAGCTGGAGCTGTGACTCTTTATGTAGGGGTGTAAAATGGTCTTTGCAGAACACCTTCTTCACAACTGATGTGTTATTGCTGCCATTGGGGAATTGTGATATGGTCTTGGGATTTCAATGGTTAGAAAATTTGGGCACTACTCAGTGGGACTTCAAGAATCTGTCTATGGAGTTTAGTTATCAAGGCATGACACATGTGTTGAGAGGATGTGCTCAGGGTCAGTTACAGTCCATTTCAAGTAAGAGCTTGGATAAAATACTTCCTCAATGCAGTGATGTTCAATTTTGTTACTTAACTGTGAAGGATGAGCAGCAGCTACAACTGCATTCACTTGACTGCTCTAAGAGTATTATGATTGTAGATGATGTTGTGGCTCTATTTTTGGAAGGCCATGAGGTAGTCTTTAACGAGCCAGCATCTCTACCCCCGTTTAGAGATCATAATCATCAAATATTGCTGAAGGAGGGCACGCGGGGATATAGCTAGCAGATCTTACAGTTCAGTCCAAAAAGTTGTGATTGAGAAAGATGCTCTTTCAAGAGTTCACAGTTCTGATATTGTGATCAGCTTAGGAAGAAGGAAAGGTGGGTCTCTACAAGAATCATTTGAAGTTTACGAGATTGGTTGTTCGAAGTTGGGCCAAAGAAAATTGTTCTTCCAGCTCTTGGAGACCATTCTAAAACTCGGGAATCGTGGGAATGGGGAATCGAATAAGCTCTGCATAAGATTGAAGTACCAAAGCATCGTTCTAAGCGCGTCTTTCGGGTTTTCAAAGGAATGTTTCAACTTTTTGTTGTAGGAAATATTCAGATACCAAACCTTGAGGACAAGGTTATTTGAAGGAGGGGAGATTTGGTGCATGAAAAGGAACTCAATAAGCGCATGGAATTAAATAAGTGTGCATGGGTGCATGTACACGTGGAGAAATAGAGGATCAAATCACTGTGAGCGCGAAGCATGAGATTGTGGAGCAGTTAGACGGTTACACCGTGTTTGTTAGCTCATATGTACATCTATATAAGCTATTTCATTCTATTGTATTGGATCATGAATGATGAATTAATGGAATTTCCTTCTCCCTTATCTCTCTCGTCTTCTCTCAATGGCTCATTGTGTATAGGTGAGATTCCGGTCGCCGTTCCTATCATCGGTGATCCCAATTCTGCACCAGTATAATAACAAACAGATTTGAATCCAAATTATTAGATACCACTACATTTTGATTTGAGCCAGACTGAAATTGGATGGATTGAGAAGTTTAGCACTTTGCCTAGTAAAATAAAAGCGAAGACAAAACTAGAATCCAATTCTCTATCCGTCAATCTCTTGAACAAGAGAAACGAGATCTATATCAGTCTCCAGACACCGAATTGGTACACGTAATGTAAAGGTGACATTTTTCAATGGAATTTGTTCTATCGCAACCTAAACTCCATCCATTTCCGTCCGATTAAAGAAAATAACGGAGTGATTCAAGCAACTTAACAGCGTAAGAACAAGAAATGAAAATAAAAATGGAGGAAAAATGAATACCTCAAGGGATTCGGTGGCCAGCAATGAAGCAGCTGGTTTTGAGACTTTGAGATTCACCTAAAACCCTAATTTATTCAATCTATCTAATTCCTTAGAGCATCCAAAGACCATAATATCGTGGACATCCCAACGTACTAGCACTAGAACATCTCAAAAATACTTTCTGCCATGTCACTAAGACATCCCAATGCATTGCCACATCATTAGGATATCCTACTGTACAATAGTGGATCACCACTAGAATTAGCCGACGCCCTAGCCAATAAAATAAATTGAAAAATATAATTAATTCATTTTAATTGTTGGTGTTTATCAAATATAAAAAAAATGAAGTTCAATTAGTTGTAAATATTGAGTATAAATAAAAATAATAAAAAAAAAATGGAACGTCCTACCTCTTGTCCGTCGCCTGCCCACAATAACGGACTAGCGCACGAACTAGCGCCAATTCTGACGGACGAGCTCTTGTCCGTCTGGCTAGTCCGTCTGCCGCTCGCCGCCCACAATAATGGACTAGCACACGGACTAGCGGCTAGTCCGCGTGCTAGTCCACTATTGTGGTTGCTCTTATACTCTCAAGTAAGTGACTGATTTTCGGCCAGTGTTTGAGGAAAATGATAATAAATAATAAGAGAATAATGTAGACTCGACTCTTTTATATTTTCCCACTTACTTTATTTTCTCTTTACTTTAATTATGTATTATCATCTTCACAAAACAACGGTAAAAAAGAAATCACTCACTTAAACGGGGATGGAGGGAGTATTATTTATTCAAAAGATTAGGGATAGAAGCATGTTGTTTTTATCCTTCCAAAATTCCTCGTAAAACTGCCAAAAAGAAATCACTCACTTAAAAAGAAATCAATCACATAAGTTGGGACGGAGCATATTGTTTTTATCCATCCAAAATTCGTTTTAAAAATTGTCTTCCAGACTAGTGAAACACTCCACTTATGTAATGCCTTAAAATTCATAGTTAAATTATTACTACAATCAAATACTACATAGATAATGATACAAGTCTCAAGTAGGCGTTGGAGAACAATTTTTCAGAAAAAATGCAATTAAAATGTTTTGCAATTATAGGATCATCTTTTAATTTTTCTATAATTATGGAGTATTTTATTCATAAATAATCGTGAAAGTGTCTAATTATACAATAGTATAAAATACTCCAATACTAATTTAAACATTTTAGTCGAAAAAAATCCAAATTTAATCGTAGGTTTGTAGAAAATGATAAAGGTTGAATTTTTGGGGCGATTATTAAGCATCTTCTTCTTCTTCTACTCTAGAGACGCAGAGGCAGATACCATTTTCCGAGATGAGTTTCCATTTGCAATTAGCAGCACGCCCCTGCTCCCCCGCCTCGGAGGATTCTTCTCTAACTTGGGGCTCTCGCCACCGCCATCCTATCTGCGTTAATTCAACAAAGTTGTGCTCCGTGGCCGCTATTTCCTCCCCCTTGAAACTCGCATCGATACCTACAAAGTTGAGCTCCAATTCTTCATCCTCATCCTTCCGTTGTTTTGCAGGTTTCAATTTTCTCTATATCACCCCGTTGCCCCTTGCTTGGATAGCTCCGATTATTAAAACTTTGCTCAGTAGGCTGCTGCTTTTATTGCTTTATTGATTCACTAACAAAATAAAAAATTGATAGCTGTTGGTTGTTAACTAATTGAAATTCCTTGGTATCTCACCTTCTTTGTTCAATCAACTTTGAAGTGTAGTGTTTTACAATGATGATAAAGCTGAGTAGAACTTATCATTCGGTAGAAGTATTGTTGTGAGAGAGAGAGTTTTGTGAGATTGATTTTTAACAAGCGAGTGTCTGAGTTAGGTTTTTTTTTGCCTTTTTTATGTTTATTTATGCTGTTGTTATGTTGTTGGAGCAGCTCTGAGTCCTGAATTGAAGAGTACCTTGGATAAAGTTGTTACATCAGAAAAGGTTATTCTGTTCATGAAGGGAACAAAGGATTTCCCCCAGTGTGGTTTTTCCCATACAGTTGTGCAGATTCTCAAGACCTTGAACGTTCCTTTCGAAACCATTAATATCCTTGAAAATGAGAGTTTACGTCAGGGATTGAAGGAGTACTCTAGCTGGCCTACTTTCCCGCAGTTATATATTGATGGCGAGTTCTTTGGTGGCTGCGACATTACTCTAGGTAATAAGAATTACACTTCTTCTTGCTTACAATATTAATGGTGTTGTTGCTGGTGCGTGCATATGCCTAGATTGCTTCATTTTCATCTCAAGGAAGAAACACTAGGGGTTTATTTGAAGTTATATGATTCACATTTTCATTGCTCTCCTCCCTTGTGAGTTCCTATTAACCTACAGCACATCAAGGTCAATATTTATCTTTACCTTCGGGAGTTAGAAATGATTGACTTTGTTAGTTGGTATTCCTTTTGAACTCAATAGGAATGATGTCTTATAGGAAGTGTGAATTGAGGGAACTAAAGTAGAATTACTCTCCAATCAGAATAGAAAGGAGATCTTTGAGGTCATTATTCCCTGATCAGATTCAGTTATCGGCTGGCATTATATGCTTCCTGTTAAACCATTCTCTTTTGTTTAGATTAACGTATATATCCCTGCTTACATTCTGTTTGGGGACTTTTTACTGTCTAATGGTGGTAAGAAACTTTCGTAATCAGAGTGCATGAACATGAGGATCTTTTGAGGGAGCAATAGGTTGTTTGAAACATATGACTAGGGAAATGAAAGAAAAGGACATGGTGTGGTGTTGGTTGTTCATACCATCAAAAAGAAGTTGTTCTTTGGTATTGCATTGGTTGGAAATCTGACATGTTTCATAAATTATGTGACAGAGGCATACAAGAGCGGGGAGTTGCAAGAAGTACTAGAAAAAGCAATGTGTTCATAAAACTGGCATCTGTATCAAGCAAGTTGTCAACCTCGTTGATTTACCATTATTATATGATGTTGCTTCACATTAAATAAGTTTCATAATGTTTGGATGCATCCTTTCATTTCATTTACCGGGGTTTTGCTATGTTTTGGCTCGGGAAGCAGTTCTTAAATTGTAAATCTTGTGATAATGAAATGAAAATGATGAGGTGCGGATGTAAAAATCTATCAGTTGAGAAATTTCATTCAGTAAAACATTATAGGTGATGTTTGATCTCAATATCTTCAGTATATTTTGAACCTTTTACATACTAGTACTAAACACAAGAATCCATGTGTGGTTCATCCCATTTTCATTGAACTAATGCATTAAGATGTAGTCCACAAAACACTTTTTCTTACTTTGAACTTACTCAAACACCTTACCATTGGAGAGGACAAAACCAACATGGTTCAGCAATTGCAAAACTTTATTCATCAATGTAATGTAGCGACTAGCAACCTAACTGTAGGAACAAAACTCCCCAACTATATTTATTGGCCCGACCAATTTCCACAAGTCAAATGTTACAACAAATGGTATAACAACATTGGTCCTGTAGTAAAATGGTATAACACAGATCAGGAATCAGCAAGTGCGATCAGCTGATCAACAACTCCAGGCTCTGCAAGTGTGCTTGTATCACCAAGCTCATTCAGCTGTCGTGAAGCAATTTTCCTCAAAATTCTTCTCATTATCTTTCCGCTTCTCGTCTTTGGTAGACCAGGAGCCCAGTGAATTTTGTCTGGAGCTGCAAATGCTCCAATCTGAAATAATATCACACATTTATGTCCAAATAATAGGTGCAAGACATTAGCAGCTAAAACTGGATGTTGGATGCAGTAAACAGCTTGCTTTTAATTTTTATGTAATACTACATTCTTCAGCAGTCCTGTAATTCAACTAGTGGTGCAACATATACATGGTGAAAAAGTGATTGTATCCATGATCCTAACTTGCTTCTTCTACATGCATGATAATTGATTGTTCCACTTACCTGCTTTCTCACAGTCATAATGAGACTTTTCCGGAGATCATCACTGTAAGGAACACCTTCAACCAGAGTAACAAATGCATATATGCCTTGTCCTTTGACCTGAAATCACATTAAAATTTGAAATGATTAAAGCTGAGCCTAGACTAAGAGGCTTAAGTGTGGAGGAAATTGAAAAACTAATGACGTATACAGGTAACATGGAATGAGCTATAAACCTACCTCATGCTCAACACCAACAACAGCTGCTTCAGAGCACTGGGGGTGTGACACTAAGGCAGATTCCACTTCTGCAGTGCCAATACGATGTCCGCTGCATGTTAAAAGATAATACGTTAGGCCCGTTTTACATGGTCTTAAGAGATTAGGGTTTTAATGTTGTGACAAGCGTATTTTTTGTCAGTTCAGTGAACCGATTCTCTATTTCTTTAGATATTTTGAATAGTTTAACCAATTTTAAACATAAAGACAAGAGCAAAGAATGGTACCTGACGTTAATAACATCATCAACTCTGCCAGTGAGCCAGTGGTATCCATCCTTGTCCCTAAATTTCCAGAATAAAAATATATAAACAAACAAATTCAAAGAAGACGATGGGGGGGGGGGGGGGGGTGTGGAGGGCATCAATTTTTTTTTTGTTTGATTCTAAGATGTTTTGTTTATTTTCCAAAAAACACAACCTTCTGCAACCATCTCCACTGAAATAATAGCCAGGGAAGGCACTGAAATAAGTTGTTTCATATCTTTCATGATCTCCATAAAGCGTTCGGAATGCACCAGGCCAAGAGCTTTTAACACACAAATATCCACTGCATTCACCTTCAAGTTCAGCACCCTTTTCATCCACTATGACAGGCTGCACTAACAAGTTTTTAAGGCTTCAAATTTGGGAGATAACTTAGCGCATAGTCAGTTAGTCATTATAAAAGTCTGGAGCTATCACAAATGATTGACCCAAAAAGAATTAGTTTAAAATTTAAATGAAATTGAATATCAGCAAACTTACTCAAGACGTATCATTTAACAGTTACTTTCTATTATTGCTTGCAATACACATTACTCTGGGAAAGTCAAACTCACCAACTAGGCTCAAGTTCAATCGCTTTCCTCAAGATTTTAATACTTCATATCCTTATAAATTAGGATTAACTCCACGAAATATGTTTAGTAAAGCAATTGAAAGTTAATCAAAATAGCACCAATTTGACTGCTCAGATTGTGTTGACACATTACGTTTGATTTGACACCTCATAATACAACACCATAATACATCAAGAAACAGGTCAACTGAAAATATGACAAACACTTAGTAAACTATAAATGTAATCACCATAGTGCAGCATCACCCAGCATTCCCAGAATCTTTATTTTATTTATTGCACACTGTACAGGTATTCTTTTGTTGAATACATTCAAAAGTATAAAAGTACAAGTGCATAACAAGTACACATATAAGCCTGTTTTAAGAGCATATGCATATATAGATAATACAGATGTCAGAGCACATTGACATTTAATAGTGATATAAAATGAATATGCATTCCATTACCTGGACCCCAAAAAATGGGAAGGTAGCAGAACCCGGTTTCTGAGGCCAAGCACCCGGTAAAGGAGTGATCTACAAGGTAATAAAGGTTAAATTTTGTTGCAAGCAGTGAATTCAAGAGTATAAAATCAAATGGAAAAAAAGTTATATACCAGGAAGCCCCCAGTCTCCGTCTGCCACCATGTGTCAGAAATGGGGCATCGTGAGTCTCCAACCACATTGAAAAACCATCTGGTTGTATTAAGAGGAAAATTCAGGTTATATAAAAAGAACAAGATGCACATAAATACTAGTTAGACTTAAATCCTTCCGAGAAAGTAGCTAATACCTCCATGCGCTTGGATTAATTGGTTCTCCTACACTGCCAAGGACTCGCAGGGATTTCCGTGAGTATCGGGTGACAAACTGCAGGATTGACATAGTAAAATCAGCACTACTTTGACATGTATCAGTTATTAAGTTCATTCTATCTCATTGTTTTATTTCTTGAAGCATAAAAAGAGATTGCCCAATTATCAGGAACAACAAATAATTCAAAAGTTTTACAATAAATTATGTTGAATGTGTAAACACTGAAGTTCTAATTCAAGAGCTTGAGTAACATATAGAGACAAAAGCCAGTCACTCTTTATCCCAAAGCATATATAAGGACATTTGGACACATCTTAGAGATTGTGAAGTAATATGCGGAAAGAAAAAGGATGGTCTGGTATTCTTGCCTCATCTCCTTCACGCATTAATGATCGCACCAATGTTGGAGCAGTGTAGAATATAGAAACCTTGTATTTGTCAACTATGTCCCAGCAGCGTCCGGAATCAGGATAGTTAGGAGCCTGCAGGAAGTTCAGTGGCAATTTTAAGATGTAAATCTTTTGCCTACATATGACTCCAGTCATGCTAGACAATGAATTACAATTTGCAGACCACACCACAATTAGAGAATATCAGATATGACAAAAATGTGTCATCCCCTTCCTATGAGTAGAACAATTATAATAGCACAAGTAAGAGCCCTAAAGATCATCTGCACATATGTAATTGTTGCTATTATGAAAATTATATTCCTGCTAAAATGTCATGGCAGGGGATTTATGAAGAATCCACATGATAAAATTAAACTAAGCATACCAAGCTGAGTAAAGTAAGACATGTAACCGCCCACAGATACAAAGAATTATACCCCTTCAAAGACGACAACAGTTGCTCCATTCACCATAGGCCCATAAGTGACATAGCTATGCCCAGTAATCCAACCACAATCAGCTGTACACCTGAGCAGTGAAGATACAGATTGGGCAGAAAATGGATGAGAAAGTCAGGGTCGTCACCACTGGGAATCACAAACTAAGGAGCCAATCAAAGAATTAGTGCAGATTTTGGCATACCAGTATACGTCAGATGGTTTATAGTCAAATGCATACTTAAATGTTGTAGCCGTATACACCATGTACCCTCCAGTTGTATGCAGAACTCCCTTCAAATAAAAAAAATGCAACTTGCTTGAGCAAATTCTAGCACAGACAAAGTTCAAATATTTCACAATTTCAAACTTTAATACCTTGGGTTTTCCGGTGCTCCCACTGGTATACAGCAAGAAAAGTGGGTCTTCTGCGTCAACCCATTCCACATCACAAGAATTCGGATACTTAGATATAATGTCCTGCAAAACATGAACACAAGAATGATTGCATGGTGACATGCATCTGACACATATATCTACAGTTTCTTAAACTTTGCAAATACTGGCAAACCTTGATCAAATAAATACTATTAGTATAACAGCAACAGATAATTTTTCCTTTTTTGTCTTCGACTATATCATGTTTTATCATTTGAGATGCAACTTTCATACAAAAAATGTTTAGCATTTCTTGTCAGGTAACTGCATAGATGCAACTACTGAGTTTCAGATTCAGTTATAAATTATGTTTCATACATGCCACTTATGTAAATAAGACTAAATGAACTTCAAGGCTCGTTTTATCAACCCACCTGCCACCAGACATCTCGTCCCTCGACCCACTTAGTGCTTTCCTTCGTCAAGGCAGATTCATTTGCATAGGTCAAGCAAACATCTGCAGAACAGAGAGTTTAAAGATTCCACAAGGAACCCAATTGCAATATAAATTAATCAACATATAACGCATGTGCAGAGACCTTTAGCCGTGTTAATCATACTACTAATGTTATTCAAGTTCAGTCATTTTCTTTTGCTTCCCGTAAATTGGACGTAACTCAAAGCTCTGATGTTGTAACATGACAGCCACAGTTCTAAGATTCAGAATGTTATGATGTCTGATGAGTTTTAGACTTCTATTTTACGCTGTTCCAATCCTATTCCCAACCAAAAATAATCATCTTGTCTGAGGAAAAGCTCTAAAAATAAGTTAAAAATTCCATGGAATTACCTACAACTGTGTCATTCTTTGCAGAGTCAGCTAGTGCCGCATCAACTATGTCTTTTAGATGGATGACCTTGGGTCCTCTTTTTACAGCATTGCAGGTTAACACAACTTTTGGTTTGCAATCCACGATCCTTTGGGAAAGAGATTCAGATGAGAATCCTGCAAAAACAACCTGAGCAAAGAAGCAGGAAATGTCTTTACAGCTCACGAGTTGAACAATGATGATGCTAGTTGTAATAGAGTAGCAATACCGAGTGAACAGCACCAATGCGAGCACAAGCAAGCATAGCTATAGGCAGTTCCATGAGCATTGGTAGATAAATCACAACGGCATCACCCTTTTTGACACCAATGTCTTTCAAGTAATTTGCAAGCTGTCAACATAGCGGGAACATCAAAAGCTGCTAGTTCGCAAGTTGGGAGACTGCAGGAGGCAGAGCAAAGTGAAAAATACCCGGCAAACTTTGTGGAGGAGTTGGCTGTAAGTCAGTGTGGCATCAACACCGAGCTCATTCCCTTCCCAATAAATAGCAATCTTCTCACCATTTCCGGCAGCAATGTTAGCATCCAAACAGTTGTAGCATATATTGGTGATCCCACCCTTGAACCACTGAATCCCAAACAGAAATCGAAAGCAAATGTTAACTAAAATATGCCGAAAGCAAGTAAGGGATGGTTGCGGAGATGAGATACCTCAATGTTGATTCTGCCCTTGCTAACGTCCATATTCTCAGAGTAAACAGGACTATCCCATTTTTGCTTCCAGTAGAACTGAGAAGCAATGTCGGACCAGAATCCGGCGGGGTCCTCAACGGATCGTTTGTACATATCGAGATACTGCCACAATTGAGTTAGTCAGTTAACATCACAGCTTAGAAGTAGTAGAAAAGCAAGTAGATCAGAAGGTAAACGAGCGAGAGAGAGAACCTCGGCGGGGGAGGGGACATGAGCTTGGGCAGAGAAATCGGGATTGGGGATAACGAGATCGTTTTCCTCGGAAGCAAGGGCGTCGCCGAGGACGACGGCATTCAATCGGGAGGGCGGATTAGCTGCGAGGGAGCTGACATGGCGAAGGAGGTGGGAAGATCCGGCGCCGTTGGTGAGAGGATCGGCCATGGCGGGAGATCGGGGGCGATTGGATGATTGAAAGTTGACTAATGAGCAGACAGGTTGGAATTGGCGCTCTGACTTTGACAGCGAAGAACCAATCCCAATATAATTATCATTAATACTGCTACACCTAGGAGTATTATATAGCAAGCGCGGCTGATTTTGATTCTGGTGAATGAATTTTAAATTTGGTAAAATTGTTAGTATTATATGCATATGCATATGAGGATGAAGACGATATATCTTTTGCAATTACCATCAAATTCAAAGGAGAATAGTATAAATTGGTATTTCTACTAGGGTTGTATTTGTGGCGAGGAGAATCATGAGTTGCCAAGCAGCTGGAAGAGGAAGCCGCGGCCATTTGTGCGGCTCGATTCCTTCACGTTAGTTGGAGAGAGAGAAGGAGAATTGAGAGGGGTGTGGGAATCATCATCGTCATCATCAATTCAATTTCACTTTGTCATTTTTCAGCACACTCTTCTTCACTTCCATTTGCGGCGCTTCGAATATTTCCTTTTATTTATCCACCATTTATATTCTATCTATTTATAAGCAAAACCTTTACTGTATTAGTATTAATTAAATAGAGATTAACGTCCTAATCCTATGTTTCCGCTCAAATCTGTTTGGCGGGAGCAACGTATACGTGTGTGATTATTTTATTTACTTATGGGGCAGATCATGTAATTTAATTAGTAATTTTAAATAGAATGATTTAAAAAGGGTTTGTGCATCCTTTGTGTGCTTAAACATGGAAAAATCTGGTTTTAGATATTTGAACAGTCAAAAAGTTGCATCAAAAGTGTCTTTGAAAAAATGCAAGTATTTTTTTTTTGTTATAGCATCCACAATAAGACCCAAAAATCAGCCACAACCTACTTAATATAATTTGGATTTCAATTATATTAGTAATTACGTAAGGGAAGGTTGGATTGACTTTTGAGATGTATAAAATATAAATGAGTAAAATGTATAGGTTCTTTTTTTTTGTTTTGTATTATTTGTAAGTCGGTGTAAACTTTAACATCAAATTATTAGACCATTTAAGTCCATTATAAATGGTTCGATTATTAATAAATGATTGAGCTGCATTGCTGAACTTGCATATTCATTTTTATACAGTGATCACTCTTATTAATAACAAATTACTAATGTTTAGAGCTCTTTTCTTGAGATAAGTTGATTGAGAGTACAATTTTATGACAACACGAACTTTGCTTACTTCAAAAAAGTAAATTGCAAAGCAGTGGTCCATGCAGTATGTACCAAAATTTACTCATATAAAACGAATAAGCTCATATAAATTCAATTAATCAATTTAATCTAAACCCAACCATAGCCGAAGTAAAAAATTCAGGAAATATGATTTCACATTTGCACTCCAACATTAATTATGTGAGGAAGTACCAAATATTTTATGTAGATGATAATAGGCTCTAAAATTTCATGAAATTGTTATTCCTTGTTGAATATTGTGGACCAAGTCTAAGTTGGGCTGTTTTATTTGTGAGCCCAAGTGATTAAAGATGCATTGTGATGCATAATTATCCGTTTCACCTACCTGGGCTCGTCGATGGCCACCACTTGTCACTCCACGTCGTGATCCATGTGGAGTGTGAGCCGTCCGATTGGGAGTGTGTTTCTTCTGTGAGTACTCTTTGTGGGTGTATCCGGTCTGTTTGCTTGAAGAGATTGATCATCTCTCAATCCTAATAAAATAAAAGAGATTTCGGTAATTAGTGAATCTAACGTGATTTGATCCCTAAAATCTTCTTGTATTTTTTGTTCACTTTACACACATATTTATATATTTATGGAGAAGGAAAAAATAACTGAAATGATTTGTGTCAAGAGAAGCGTTGCAAGTATAGAGATAATAAAACTATTTGTATGCCCTGAATGAGCTTATGGGCAATATTGTCAGCTCATGCACTTATGGCGTGATTTTTTATAATTCAGATTCTTAAAATCGTTATTTTTCCAAATTCAAATTATAAGTATGTAAATTTCATATTGAGACTAATTAAGAAAACATTCTTTAAATGAAGATTGGTACTTGATAGGTGAATGGGATATCCTCCTGTTGCAACTGTTATGGATTATTAATGGCGGAATCTTCATCGTTGTAATACATATGCCAACAATTGAATGTTTAAATGTTTTCAACTTTACAATTATATTCCCACTCATTCCAAGTAGTGGAGGAAGACTTTGATATTGGCCCAAATTAAATCGATATTGATATTAGTGGGATATTTGAAATACCAAAAAAATACTATCAAGATTTTGAATCATTACAATCTTCATATATCGTTGTAATACCGTATTTCTTAGTTTTGAAACATACTCCGTATATAAGATGCATATATTTTATTGTTTTAAAATATAAAAGACTAAATAATACTATTAGGATGTATCATGTATTTTGATTGTTTTAAACTAGAACTAAAAATAATACTCATTGGCATAACATGCATGAAATGTACAAGCATGTTTGCAGATGCTTGCAAATTGCAATCCTCTTTACTCTTACACTAGCAATTCAGGCATCAGATTTATTACTTTTTTGGCAAAACATTCTACTTCCACAACCTCTTATTTTGTGTAAAAAAACACTTTGAACTCCATAGATAATTTGTCGAGGTCTTTCTTCTTTTGTGCTAAGAGAGTAATGGAATTCCAATTTAATGAAGGAGAATAGATTCATTCTAATTGAGGGAGTGACGCATAATGATTGTGCGTCGTTCTTAATGAAACGCATAACCATTATGCGTCGTTAAGTAATGACGCATAAGGATTATGCGTCGCTTAACGACGCATAAGGGTTGTGCGTCGCTCATGAACGACGCACATTGGTTATGCGTCGTTAAGGCGGCTTTTATCTGCCTCCAGTCACACGCAGATCACAGAACGCACCTTCATACACTTTCAATTCCTCTATCTCGGCGATTTCCGGCGTTTTCTGGCAATTTCCGGCGATTTCTCCATAAGATCCGGTAATTTGTTCATCAATTTAGCTACATTCATCATTATTCATGTTTATTGTGCTTTCATTTGTTAGTTTTACCCAATTTATACAAATTAGGGCTTGTAGGAAAATGTCCATAATTGTCGTTGGTTTATATGTTTTTGATGCAGAAATCATGCAAGTATTTGTGAGTTTGTATTGGGGTGGTAGAGTAGTTCAACTACCACATATGGGTATTGGTTATGACCCACCTCGTGCGAGGAGCTCCATTATATTAAATTCATGTGTTTCCTATTATGAGTTGGTAGCAATGATTTGTGATGCGATGGGAATAGATATGAACCAACACACAATTGAATTATTATGGAGACAATGTATAGTCTATGGTTCCGGTATGAGTTATACATGTTCTGTGATTCGCAATGATGATAGTGTAATGTTTATGTTCAACAATGCTCAAAATTCAAGTGGGTGTATTGAATTATTTGTTGAGTATTCACCTGTGAGGAGTGAAGAAATCCCACCAGTTGTTGATTATGGTATTGGAGCATCTGCGAGGTTTGAACAAATGAGTTTTGAGTGTGGTATTGGATCATCTGCGAGGGTGGACCAAATGAATGAGCAGAGAGATGTTGTAGATGTTGTAGATGTTGTAGATGTTGCTGATGTTGGTGTTGGATTGAATGATGAGGTAGATGATGCAGATGATCTTGATGAGCCAAGGCCACTATCCGAGACAGAGCCAGACCCCGATCTCAGTGATGGTGATGGTGCTGATGATGTCGGTGCTAGTTCTGATGATGAGATAGTACCATGTAAACCTGTTATGCAAGGTGAACAACCACTTCCGGAATACAATCCTAATGGGTTTAGATTCTTTCGTGAATTACCAAGTCGTCCTTCTGGAGTATCGGATGATGTGGGAGGTAATGAACACAGCCTTTTGTATTGGAATGAGAATGAGCCGCATCGGATTGTGTTGGGAACAAAATTTGATTCCAAGCTACACGTGAAAACTGCTATAACTATGTGGAGTTTATGGAATGAAAAACAGTTTAAGGTTGTCGAGAGCAAATTAAGAAGGTGGCATGCTGTATGCAAATTTCCAGCAGGAACGACAGTCACAGGGGCAGGCATCATCAGCACCACCGATGCTGAAAAGGCGAGGGAATGTAAGTGGGAGGTTTCAGTTACACAAAGGTCGCATGACGATATGTGGGAAGTTAGGAAGTGGAAGAATCGACATACCTGTATAGGCCATCGTGCTAATAGAGATCATGCTAACTTTTCAGCCCCAATGATAGCTCTGTTGATTCGACATCATGTGCGACAATGTGCCGATTTCAAGGTCTTCTCAATAATAGCTGATATTCAAGACAGATTTGGTGTGTTAATCAGTTATAAGAAGGCGTGGTATGCAAAGAGAAAGGCTATAGAGTTTGTATACGGTGGATGGGAGGAGTCGTTTAGGCAGTTGCCAAGCTACATGTTTGAACTCCAGTCACAGAATATGGGCACAATTGTTGAGTGGAAGCATAACGATCTGTTGAGTCAGAGGCGTACAATGGTGTTCAACTATGTTTTCTGGGCATTTGGGCCTGCAATACATGCGTTCCAGAAGGCCGCACCGGTGTTAACAGTGGACGGGACTCACCTTCGAGGAAGATTTAAAGGTAAGTTGCTTGTTGCACCTTCATGGAAATTGTGCATCACCCCTCAGCAGTTGATTCCTAGAACGCGTGGCCGAGTTAGAAGAAGGAGGATACTTAATCAAATGGATGTCCAGGAGGAGGATGAACCGAGAGCTCCCCGTCGTTGCAGAAATTGCGGGATAGAGGGGCATGACCGAAGAAATTGCTCAGCCGGTGCCGTTCAGTAAAGTCATGGTAGCCATTTGCATCTGAACTTGTGTATTTGAGATGTTATGTATGTATCAACATTTGTGAGATGTTGTCGACATTTATGATGTGTTTTATTATGTCTAGACTAAAAATTTTGTAACATTATGTGTTTCAAAAAGCCACACACAACCCGGAAAAAATGTTCAAAAATGTGAATTCAGTGTAGAAACGAAATTCACTTGGTGACGCATAAGCATTATGCGTCACCAATAAACGACGCATAACACTTATGCGTTACCAAGTAACGACGCATAAGAGTTATGCGTCACCAAATAGAGACGCATAATAGTTATGCGTCACAAAAGCAATTTCGTTCAGCACTGTTTAGTCCAGAAACTTCGCCCGGTCGGGCGATTTACGTGCCTAAAATGCCCGATCGGGCGATTTTATGATTCAAAATTTGTTATTTGTTTCATAATACGGTTTATATTTGGTATTCGTTTATATTTGTAACCGAATTTTATATCAAAATCATAATACTGATTTATCAAAATCATAATACTTCGCTCGGTCATATGTTGATATTCGTTTATATAGTTGTTTATCAAAATCATAATACTGTTCATTCAACCATAGCAAAATAATATTTGTTGATCCTATTTTTCATCACATAAAAAATAATCAACCACAACCTGTTTCAATAGACACAAATACTGACATATGCCCGAAATCTATCTAGATGGAGGCGTGAACTTTGTCGGAGCCTTCCCTTTGTTCTTCCTTGTTGAGAAGCCCCTGAATACATTCTGCATAGCCCGGCCAATCGTACTTGATGATCGTGAGGATCCCGCGGTCGGTGGTCGGAATATTACTTCGTCATGTTCCTCCCCGCCCTCTTCTTCCGGACCCTCTTCTTCCTGACCCTCTTCTTCCCCTCCCTCTTCTTCCGGACCCTCTTCTTCCTGACCCTCTTCTTCCCCCACACGATCCATAAATTGATAATTCTGAAAGTACGTGTCACGTCCTTGTTGAGATGCATCCCAATCAGACACACCTCCAAAGAATGAATCACATGACGCGCGTGCTCCCCATTGCGAGGGCTCAATGCTTGCACCACTCAACTGAGACCATCCTGGGGGATCGTACTCCGGACTCAAGGGCTCTGGTACCGCATACTCAGGTTGCGGTTGCTGCTGCTGCGCCAACCTATGCTGTCGTGTAATCCCGTGCCCACCCGTCCGGACACCCGGCAGTCCATGACGAAGAGAAGTTGGTGGGCGTGGCGGCACGACCACATTTTGCCGTTGAGAAGATGGATACTCCATCGCATCAGCATGGTTCATCGCACGAAGTGCCGAAGCAGCCATGTCTCGAATCTGAATGAACCGAGGGTCTGTGTCATGCTCAGAGGTCAAATGCCATATCCCCTGAAGGGTCTCAACCTAGATAACAAAAATACAAATGACATCATACCACTTTGAGCAATACAAACTTTAAACTAAACTAAAGACGTTTTTATATACAAAAACATCACATACCGCCAATAAATTAGAAGAGGCTGCCTCGTTCATCCCGTCAGTTGACTGTGTCCCAGGTTGAACTAGGTACGACACGGTGATCCTATTGTACCACGCCATATAACCCGGATTAATGCGACCACCTAGTGTCGCCGTTGCGTGGTCAAAAGTTGCTTGGAACCTGTCGTGGCGCAAGTCCCATTCATCAATGAAGAACTTATGTACCTTAGCCCAATCAGCGCCCTTCCTCCCACGGCGATGACTTTTACTCAAATGGCCGGAGCTATGTAGCATCCTATCACAGTACTGAGGAATACGCTGGTAGCGGTTAAATTGTCGACAAACGCGTCCAGCCTCGTGTGCCTCGACAAATGACCAGCACACCAAATAAGTATCGCACAAGTAGGATGCAGTCGAATCAATGCAGTACTCAGGGAGGATACAGTCTGCATAGGGTGTCCACAGAAACTACAAACAAATAAAATAAAAAACACAATTAATTTCATACTATAGTAAGTAAATTCATTAATTAAGACAACACAAATAAATTTCACCTGGCCAGGACGGATCAGTGATAACTGATCACGATAATGAGCTACTGAATGTCGGGGCGCATTTCCAATTTCAGTAACTCCGTGCCACCTATACATAATATTAATGTCAAAAGTTATCAACAAAACACATAATTATGTGAGTTAATTTAAACAAAAACATTACTTGGCTCCGCACGGGGTATACGGCGTGTGCATAGGCGATATCAAGAAGGCTGGCCTCAATGTAGGCATTCTTTCCCAGGCCCACAGCTGCAAGAGAACCATAGGTCCACCGACATCTCTTCTCTGTCTGCCTACAGAAGCCTCGCACAAATAATGATACAGGTATGCTAACGCAGCACTACCCCAACTGATATTAGCCACATCTTCCGGATCGTCTAAGGCATTTAACCACATAAAGGGGACCTTGCACCCTGTGGTGTCCGGTAAAATAAGCCCCCCTAACAGGATCAGAGCATGTATGCGTGCTCTTTGAATGTATGCATACACAGGCAGCCCATCACCCAACGGCATCGTCGCTTGGTGGATCAGAGACGTCATCAACAAACCACCGTGCTTCGTTTCGGTTTCTGAGTCAGGTATCCATCCCAACAAATCTCTACACTTGCTGGACCAATCTTCAAATCCAACAGGGTAGTCACGGCCAGTGAAAGCACGACCGTCTGCTCTCAAACCCCACAGGCTTTGCACATCCTGTAAGGTAACAGTAACTTCCCCAACTGGAAGGTGGAAACAGTGTGTCTCAGGCCTCCAGCGCTCGATCAAGGCAGTTATTAGCTCATTGTCCATCCTCATCGGTCTTCCACATTCAACCACGCCTCTGAACCCCCATACACCTAGCCAATACATCACATTTTCATGTATAGGCAATGCCCACACCTTACTCTCCGTCCTACGACTTCTCAACACATTTGTTGTGCCATTCGCCAACAACGAGCTTGAAATGTGTTCGCTCTGATGAAACAGTAGTGATGGATCCTCAGGTCCATAGCATAACTGTTGTTCGGAACTTGCAGATGCCATCTACTTCAAAACATTCACCCATGCTTCAAATTTTTTTCATAACAACTCAACAATCAACAAGCTAACTAAATTGCAACTTAGGGGCACAATATATGCATAAAATCGCCCACCAAAAGGGGCACAATTACAAAAACTTAATCAATTGCTACTACCCATTCAATTATATGCATATGAAATACCCAAATTACGGAAAATCGACCAACAAATCCAACAATTTCATCATAAACGCTAATTTTGCTAAATTAAATCCATATGAAATACACAAATTACGGAAAGTCGTCCAAAAATTCCATCAATTTCATCATAACCCATAATTTCATCATAATCGCTACTTATATGCAACAAAACAACACAAAAATACCAAAAATCCATCAATTTAATCAAAAACCCTACTTTTACTAAATAACGGAAAACCTGCCCAAATTAAACATTAAAGGATGTATTTAGCCAAATTGAAGAACAATTACCGGAAAATGGTTGCAAAATGGTGGTAATTCGCCGGATTTTGCTCGGATTCGTCGGAAATCGCCTGCCTCGCCTGCTTCGCCTCTTTCGTCGCGTTTCTGCCTGATTCTGCCTTCTGCCCGTTTTAAAACTCAACTAACGACGCATAAGTATTATGCGTCGCTAACTAAAGACGCATAAGAGTTATGCGTCGCTATTAAACGACGCATAAGTATTATGCGTCTCTAATAAACGACGCATAAGTGTTATGCGTCTCTAATAAACGACGCACAATGGTTATGCGTCATTAACTAACGACGCACAATGATTATGCGTCGTTTAATAGCGACGCATAAGGATTATGCGTCTTTTTGTTAGTGACGCATAAGAGTTATGCGTCACTCCCTGAAGCGGAATACGACTAATGCTCTTCATTAAAATGGAATTCCATTAAAATCCTTTACCAAAAAAAGAATTGATCCATAATTTGTCTTGGTACATCAAATGTATAGATTAAGCTATATGTCTTAGCACATCAACTCAAGATTAAATGCTTTGAACTCACTAGAGAAATTTAAAAATGAAACCCCCGATTCAATAATATAGTTGGTTCATTTTGCATATTCAAAACAAATGGTTGCATTTCAGAAAATATTAGGTGGCTCTGGGGAAGTAGATGACCACCACCATTCATGCCCACATGAAACCCAAAGGGGAAACAAACACATCTCAACATATTTTGCTCACAATCATCACTATTTGACTTCTATCTCTACATTATTTATATTTAATTTTTTAAAGTAGAATTTTATTATTGCATCGCAGCCCTACTGACCTGTATATTCCTTCATCACCTAAAAGGGAAAGGAATAAAATGGAGGAGATGTAGTAATCACCATCTCATCAACAAACTTTTTTCATTCATTATACCTTCATTCATCCACAACCAATAGCCTTGTTTTCGACAATAAAAATTAGTCATTTTTATTGTGGATAAATTTTTTTATGTGATATCTTTATCTTCATTAAGAGTAATATTCTAACTATTTTTTTCCTTTATTAAAATTTGTAAGTTAATTAGTAAGATTATTGACAGTGGAAAAAAATAGGGAAGTGAGGAATATGAGAGACAGCAATGTCTCCATTTGATTTGCAATTAAAAATAAATAAAAGTAGGGCTGAAGCTTATAGATTAGTGATGAGCGCGGCCCAGAACAGAAGAAGCCCAACTTCAACTTAAATATATTCCACAATATTTAATGAGAATTATGAATTGATAAAATCACTTTTTATGTATTTAATCTTAGCGCGGTTTATCCGTCCCTGCTTAGGTCATCCATATATTTTCACTATATTATTCACGAGCCAAGACATTTTACCTTATTCTTTATTTAAAAAATATTATTCAAAAGTCATCATATCTGAACCCTATATTAAAATTAATTTATTTCAACTTAATTAATATACAAAATTTATTAAAATTATATTAATTGAAAACTGAAAAATACATAATTTAAAATGATATGCAATTAAATGTATCGTGGCTACGTCAGCTATCAATTAGGTAGGTGACATGACGCGACCATCCGCCACCGCTGTGAATGACCTTACTTACTCGATAGATACCTCATTTATATACATACTCAATTTATACATGCATTCATATGCAAGCAAATGGCTGTCTTAAGCATAGGCAATTGATTTGATTAAAAATAGTTGGGTGGTAGGCTAGTTGTGTTGTACTACAATAAAGAATCCAATGGAAATTAGCATCAAATTAGAAATAAATATTCCGGTAATGGTATGAGTAGAGGCGTTAATAAAAGATTTGGTGTAGGAGCAATGTCAACTTAGCTGGACTACAATTATTGATTGGCCTCACTCAAATCTTTGTTTATAATTATATGCTTCTATTTATCTATTTAATTATAATAATCGAGTCACGTGCAATGCCAATAACCTAATGTATTTTGCATTTGTAGATTAAATTAATTGATTATTTAAATTAAACAAAAACGTTTCAACCTCTCTCTGTTATTTACTCAGTAGATTCTACCCTTGATTCCCAGCAAAGCAGCGTCTCTCTCTGTTTTAATGGTGGGTGGATGGGGGTTTTTGTGTAATAAATATACAAAATTGGTGTAGAGGGATTGGTGAAGTGGAGCTTATTGTCGGCGGCAGCTTCCTTTCTGTCGGCATTATCTCTCTCTCTGCTTTTCTATTAGTATTAGTGTTGCTGGATTGATTACTAGCTGTTCAATCCTCGCTTTTCCCCTTGTATATATGCTAACCATTTCCTATCCACCTCACACATTCACTGCTTTTCAATCCCTATTCATATCTCCTCGTCTCCTTCCTTTGCTTTTTTTCCTTTTTCCATTACTTATTTGCTGCTAATCCTCTCATAATTTCACATCTTTTCATCTTCTGCCATCCAATTCTGCAGAGCATGTGTTGGCACTGTATGATTCCAAACAATTTAAAAGCCTTCTGAATTTCAGCTTCCATGTATGATAATAATACTCTGTTTGTATTGGAACCCTAGCTCAATTGGATCCCAGACCAAATGTCAACGACTCTTGCAGCAATTATAGGTGGTGCTGCTGCAGGAGGCGTGGCATTGGTGGGGATACTCGTGTTTACCATTTGGTATTGCATTTTCCGACCTAGGAACGCTTCAAGAACGTCTGACACTGCTTCCTCTGATCCCTCTGTTCAAGGTAGCTTCATCTTTTCTCTGTTGTGTTATTAACTGCCAACACTGTGTAACACCATTGCTGAATTGAATTATGCAGTTGGGAGAGCTGTTGGAATTGAGTTTTCTATGCGAGATGCTAGGAGGTTCGGGATGGACGAATTGTCAGCTGCTACAAAAAATTTTAGTGACAAGAGTTTGATAGGACAAGGGAAATTTGGGGAGGTCTACAAAGGATTGCTTCATGATGGGATACTTGTAGCCATTAAGAAGCGACCCGCGCCTCCTACCCATGAATTTGTTGAGGAGGTATCTCACTTTCTCACCAACTTGATATGCATACTTGTCAGATACCTATGGGAAGTAAAATGTTCCTTATTATCACTACATTGCTTTTTACTAGTTTTCTAGCATGTGCCATTCACCCTGTAGTTTCCTTTTCACCTCTGATGGATTTAATGACATCAATATGTGTACAGTGCTCATTTCGACGTTGTTAAAGAGGTCTTGAAGAAATTGTGAATACGTGTTTAGGGCTTAATGCACTTTTTGGCTCTATATGTTTGAAACCAATTTGCTTTTCTGTTACATTGATGGATTGCTGAAGGGCATTCGTTGATAGGAAATTACACGCTGCGACTGAGCTTAGAGTTTATTTCTTATCAGGTTCGATATCTTTCATCTATTCAACATCGAAATCTGGTCACTCTTTTAGGTTATTGCCAGGAAAATGATGTACAGATTCTTGTCTATGAGTACATACCCAATGGAAGTGTGTCTATTCACTTGTATGGTAATTATTTTTCCTCCATTCATTCTTTTGTGTGTTCCTTGTTGCGCGTGCCGTTAGTGAATTTGACACATCAGTTCTAAAGTAAAATTTTTAACAGAATGCTGTTTTGCAAAAAATTTCACGCCTTTGTTTAACCATTACTGACACCTCTGCAACTGACTATATCCTCTGCGCTTGCAAATATTCCTGTTCATTGCCTTTTCATTGTCTTCCCTCAAACCCCAGATTTTATTAATCTAGTATTCACTTTCATCAATTTACGACTCCACCCCCTTCCTTCTTTTCTATTCTATTCTATTCTATTCTGCGTTAGAGCATCTAACCTAACTCCATGTCATATCTCAGGCGCTGGTCAGGTTTCACAGGAAAAGCTTGAATTCAAGCACAGGCTTCAAATAGCTCTTGGGGCAGCTAAAGGTGATCTTCTGCAAAACCAGTGAGCATTTTATGGCTTTCCTGGTATTAATTCATCTTGTTTTGCGCTGAAACAATAATCAGCGAGTACTTTTAGCTTTCTGGTATTAACCCATCTTATCTTGTGCTGAAAAAGAATGATGTACAAAACATGGCTTATTAAAAACATGTATAAGGTTTCACAAAGCTTCAAAGTGAGCGTTCTTGAGATATAGCATATATATGTGTGCTCATCCTCACTTTATATGCACAGGTTTGGCTCACCTTCACTCTCTAAGTCCTAGGTTGATACACAAGGATTTCAAAACAGTAAATGTTCTTGTGGACGAGAATTTCATAGCAAAAGTAGCAGATGCTGGTTTACGCAATTTTCTCGGAAGATTTGATTCTGCAGGCACATCTGCTCAAGTGGCAGTTGATGATGTTTTTCTTGCCCCAGAGTAATATACTTGCTAGTTGGTTTTGTACTACAGTTGTTTAATGGAGTAATTATTAATTGTATTGTCATGTGCTGATGCAGGGCCAGTGAATTCAGGCGATTTTCTGACAAAAGCGATGTTTACAGTTTTGGGGTGTTCCTTTTGGAGTTAGTGAGCGGGCAGGAAGCAAAAGAATTGCTATCTTCAGACATCAATCATAATTTGGTTGAATGGGTAAATTTGCATTTTGCACAAATTACCATAATCAAATTCTCTACAACGTCGAACGTTTTACTTCTGCTAATATAAATCATTATACTTCCTGCCATGTATACCAAGAAGCACGTTACACTAGTAGTAACTGTTGTGCTTTTCTTTTCCTTGATCTGATTACGGTAACATGGTGATATTGTAGAAATCATTAACTGTTCATACGCTTGGCAAAGTAACATATAATTCGAGACACAAAGTGCTCGGGAGCTATACTGCATCACTTACACTAGCTCACATCCCTAAAGCCATGTCAATTTCATGAAAGTCAAATAGTTGTGTGGTTGTAAAATACAAACTTATTATGTTTGCAGCTGCAGAATCTTCAGGAAGGTGGCAGCATATCTACCATCATTGATCAGAGATTGGGTAATAGCTTTACAACAGAAGGCATGGAAGAGTTCATGCAGCTGATTGTGCAGTGTGTGAATCCTTCAAGTGAGAGGCGTTCTCTTATGAGCTATGTGGTGACCGAGCTGGATCGGATTCTTGAGAAAGAAATGAGCTTGACGACGATCATGGGGGAAGGAACCCCAGTTGTGACCTTGGGAAGCCAGCTTTTTATGGCTTCAAAATAAGAAGGCTGCGTTGTGGCATTTTGAGTGTGTTTTGAGAAAAATAGAAGCAAAGAATATATCCAGCTGTTTGATAATTGTATAAAGAACAGTTGGATGATTTTTTTATTTTTTATTTCATAAGCCTGTCAATCAATCAATGTTCTTGTAAACCAAACTTCTATATATTGTTGATATCATAGTGAGATTGAGTTGCACATTGTATGCACATTCCAAATACTTTAACTGCTGAATTGGATTAGTAAATTTTCCTCCCATAGTTTATTATTTGACTTCAATTTTAGAAAAAATGGAATTAGACAGATAATAATTGCTAGTTAAAGAATCTTGATCATTGACATGAGATGTCTTAATTGAGCCAAACAAGAAAAAATAAGGGAAGTCCTATTCATAAAAAAATAAGGCTCATTCTTCAACACATACACTAACTACTGCACTCATACATTGGCATTGGCATTGGCATTGGCATGGGCATGAATGCCATCCATGATAACAAACAACACATACCACGTCTTTTATGTACAAGAAAAAATAACATGGAAATGGTGAACTACTGGAAAAATTAGAAATAACTACAACAATAGCTAAAGAAAATCACAAGCTTACAGTTGTTTAGTGAAATAAATCAAGAAGAGGCAGGGGCAGAGGCAGGGACTGGACTCTGTTTAGCCTTTAGGACAAGTTCTTCCGTTGTCATGCCTATGATCTCATTAGCACGCTTCAGACCAACACAGTAGTATCGTCCAATTGAATCCTATATCCATTACCATTACAACCACGACTCAGTCACCTCAACAATCACAATTTCATTCTTGTATCCCTAACTTTACAATAATTTTAAAGCCACTATTTTACAAGAATTGAAAAAGCTCACCCGACAAACTATGCCTAGTTTGTCCAGTTTGTGGACTGCATCGTCAACATCAAAATTGCAGCGTTCACCAAATTCATCTGTTATTAATTCTTCACACTGATGGTCAAGGTCCTGTTTTTATATCATAAGAACACCAGACTGCATATCAGAAATTTTACATCTAAAGGCACAAAATTCGTGATCAACCTAATCGATCATGAAAAGCATTCTAAATCCAGATCTGTGTACCTCAAGTGTAGCTTTCCCTTGTTCCATCAATATGAAAAAACAAATAATGACCTCCTTTACCTGCACATGTGTGATTTAGACAACTGGAAGCAGATAAAGTCATGACCACACTCCATGTCAGTTTCTGTTTAGATAGCATATAGGCAGTATTCAGTTAACATGAATTCCATCAATTTTAAACTCATGACCACATTCCATGCTCAATGTAATAACCATAAATTCCAGAGGCATGGAAAATATGTTGTTGCTCATAACACAAAAAAATCCCTCCGCATTTTGCTTCCAAGTACATGTAGAGGAAAGTTATGTCCTCTAGGGAAAGAAAATGAGTCATCCAAACAATTATTGGCTGTCAAGCTCGGAAGTAAACTATACACTAGTCTTACGTACCTCTTGTTGAATTACATCATCGCACAAGTGAAGAAGAGTCCCCCGTCCACTATCCAATTGTTTGTCATACATCGATTGTGTGATCAGATTCTGATATGTAGCCATATTCTGTTGAAACCTGGAGAGTGAACAAACTTCAGCTAACTACAAAAAAGTTAAATCAACTCTAATATGAAGAAGAATCCACGATGGAAACATGGATGGGATAAGAGATTGTGATAAACCTGCTCACAGAGGATGCAGAACAAAAAGACATGGGTTGGCCTAATCTCGTCGAAAGAGTTGTAGGAATCAAACTATCTTTCAAGGGAGGGATCTTGGTTTCTGGTTGATGCATATTAACAAACTCAACTTACAGATCACTGATTGAGCATAATTTTTAGGAGGGGCGGATTGTGCATGATTAATTCATACATGGTTAATTTAAATAATGTTTTTTTTGTGAAGTTTCTCTTGGACTTAATAAATGGATTGCCTGTTGAGAAAAATCAATCCCTACATGTTTTACAAACTATCAAGGGGGAATAACTTATCCTGTCTTTGCTAATCGTTTCCAGTTTAATCATCTGGTTCAGTTTACAACACACATTTAACACTACTATTCTACCTCTCTGGTGCAAGGAGCAAAATTTCTGATATGCACACAATCATTACCAATGCTATCGCTAACTTTAGGTTTTTCTGAATGACAATGACTGTGGAAATTGTGATTTCAGCTTTTCAATATTAATACTGAATTATATGCATTAAAAGAAATAAATTCCAAGGTTGGAGATGCTTAACGTGAAGTAAATCTTAGCACAGTAACCAAGCACTGTGGAAAGAATAGCAAACATGACCCAGAGGTCAGCTTTAGGCATTTCAACAGATCCTACGACAGCAACCTGAAAGAATTAAACCATAACTATGTTATTTAGTGTTAAAAAAAAGGAAGTGGCTTTGAAATGCAACTAAAGATGATTATAGAAGAAGTTGACCAACCAGACCAACAACTGCAGATACAAGAAATTTGACCCAGTCCATTGGAGTTAAACTTGGATTCCTTTTCTCCGGCTGTATTACAAAGAACATAAACTGTCTAATAAGCTCTCATCAGCAAAAGAAATCAAACTAACAGAAAACTCCAGCATTTAGGTGAAAATGAAGGAGGGTAGAGGATCAAGAAAACCAACAAGGACAATTTCCATATCAGCCATAGGGATGTTTTTGAAATGTTTCACATATATGCCTCGTTCTGCTTTGGTTTTTGAACTCGCTCGCCTGCATAGCATTCTATGTTAACCTTTTGAATTTGATCAAAACAGGAACCGAAATCTCTGACTAAAAGTATAAAACAAGGGTGGAAAAGGCACCCCACTGAGCTCAAAGAAATTGTGGTTTAAGTTTTCTCATGCAATATATATCTGCTAAGTTTCCGACTTGCAACATCAATTCATAAACAATTCCTCAAGTGAAAGTAATTTAGTAAATCCTAGACTAGAAGAAGGGAATCAGTAAAGTAGAGTTCAGTAGTAAAGAGAAAGAATCAAGGCAATTAACGTGGAAACTAAAAGTACTAAGAAACTACAACAACTTAAAGCTATTGGACCTGATTATACATAGAGCAATGTAAAAAAATAGTACAATAGTAACAGAGAAACAATGTTGCAGACATGTAATTATTACTCAATAACAAGATATCAATTGGATACCTGTACACAACTATGATCCTATCGAAAGTAGGTTCTTGAATTGTATTTTGTCTCAGCAGATTTTTTAAACTGAAACAAGAAAAAATAAAAGTCATTTGAAGGTTATCATTAGTCAGCATCTTCAGTTAAACATCTTGAAAACATATAATGTGCCCGACTTGGCTTTTTTAGCATCACAGGTAGCTCAGCCTCAGGTATGCTCACAATTCTCACAACACACAAAATCAGAGCATAAAACTTATTGTGAAGATCTGCAAACTAAAGAATGTAATATTCAATTCAAGCAACAAAAATGGATCAATTATAACATCGCTATGAAACCTGAGCTCCATATTTTCGAGTCTAATGCGTTCGACGTATAATTCATGATCTTCAGTTTGGGAAATGAATTCATCGTCTTTTTTAGGATCCTTCTTCTTCCTTATACTAGTCCTCCTTGAAAAAACCTTCTCTAATCTGAAAGCAGAGAAGCCAAGAGAGATTAAAATTCAGCATGTGTGTGCGTGAAATGAAGGACTAAATGAACTTTATGAGCAGAACAAGGGGGTAGTGAAGCCAGGAGAAGACAGCTGATCTTTAAGCAAATCAGACTTCACATGGAAACTTAGTTATCTCGAATCTTTGGCTCAAACAAGTGTTTGCAATACTGAATTTCTCTCACCTGGTCTTTCTCATTATCCACGCCCACAGACGTGCAATTATTGCATCAACTTTTTCCATGACAAAATAATCAGTTGTCTTGTCAATGCCAATCCCACGCCTGAAGATTATATACTGAAGAGCAAAGAAACAACAAGTAGAATAATGGAATCCAACAAAATATAATGATGCAGCAAAGATTTTTAAAATAATACTAGTAATGCAAGTTATGTTGTATCTAACATCGCAATGGACTATTATGATATATAGGCTAGCGAAGTAGCAAGTATTTATAACCTATGAAGGAGACTCGTAATATCACCAAATTACGGAGGGGGTATACACTACAATTTACAAGTGATAGAGCAGAAATATCAACTGTTTACTTACATCCTGTTCATTAAGTAACCCACATCTTGTTAACTTGCAAAAAAATCATCTGTCTCAACTATTAATAAGCTTTTCAACTTCCTGTAAACTCTCTCATAATATCATCCTCCTAAACAAAATCGAGCGTTTTTGCAGTTACTCTAAAATAGTAAATCAAAATCAAAATTTAGTTGGGCATGGGGCACGGACAATATCCATGTTTGCCTTCATCCTAAACAAAATTAAGCATTTTTGCAGTAACTCTAAAATAGTAAATTTAATTATGGTTGGGTACAGGTGTACAGACAATATATCTTAAGAGTGTCAAATTGATGGTTAAGAGTCTATATGTATAGGAGTATTATTATTGGAGTGACACAGTAATTAGAGAAGAATAAGCTAAGACATGTTATAGAAAAATCAATGGGCAGTTTTCTCTTACATCAAGCATGTAAGAAATACGCAATAAAATCATACTTGGAGAGAAGCGACACATACCTTATCTGCAAAATCTGGGAGATTTTCGTGAGGATGTGATTCAAAGAACCTCTTCAAAACCTTGTTGTCAAGCTACATTCAGCAATAATAGTTCTTTAAACAGATGAATGCTTATCAGAAAGCATGCTATATTACGATTCAACGCGTGCATTACACTACACCTTAGACTCATCAACTGTGATCGGAAGATTAAGGAGATATTGCCCAGAATGTGCCACATCAATCTCTTCATCAGTGGCTATCTTAAAATTGCTTTTCTCCATAATCTGCAGAATAAGATAAAAAAAAAGCAAAGAAATATGCATTAACAAGAAACAAAAGGGAAGTAAATACAGACCTAAAAGGTAGATATGTGATTAAAACCTTTATAGTCGAAAGTGAATCTAGTTGAGAATTTCAGTGTTGCTATAAGTTAACGAGTGAAATCCGTAGGAGAAGCATAAGCTTACCTGAAACAAGTATCTCAAGAAATTCTGTTCAAGTGCCTCAATTTCTTCGGAAGACAAGTTCTGCTGCTCCAACTTTTGCGTTCCATAGACAGGATCGAAAAGGGAGTAGAGTTGCTGCAGACATATTCATATTGAATCAGTAAGGTGTTAGATTATACAACATATCAACTCAAGGAATATAGACTAAAGGACAGGGAAATCACCATGAGGTCCTCAAACTGCAACATGTACCATGCCCGGATTGTGTACTCCACTCTCTTGCAGAGTTTCAAGAACTCTGCACGATCGGAGCTTTGTTCTGCAGGATGAGAAACATCCATCAGTTAAAGGCACACAAATGCTGAAGACCATTTTTTTTCTGCATTTAATAAACTGAAGCAGTTATGTTGTAATGCTAAGGTTATTGATCAACAAATGTCCCAAATAAAAATAGGAAAATGTATTTGAGGTAGGAGGAAAAAGAGTTTGGCATAATAAAATCATTTTCTAACAAATTGGTACAATGCAATTAACATCAGGAATTGGATTGAAGGTATGATAATTGAGATTGTACCAATGAGATTGGCTAAATGGACGGTGAGCCTGGGCTTGAGGATTGGAATAACAGCTTCGCGCTCCAGCCGGATCACTTCTCTGTTGGTGCCCAAGGTAATCTTCTCCATCGTCGGCATCTTTTCCTTCCTTGCCACAACGGAATTCAATCAGATTCTTCCTCTTCCTCTTCCTCTTCCTCTTCCTCTTCCAAAAATATGAACGTCCAATTAATCAATGCAGCTGGTTTTTTCAAATAATTATTATTATCATTATGATAAATTTATTATTTTACCTAGCCATGCAAAATTATAAATGGCTCCAATTAATTGGCAAAGGGCTTGTGCTATTATTTGAGATGGAGAATTGTAAGAACCAAGTTTTACCCACGTGAATTGGAATAAGATAAAGCTGTGGTTCAAGATACTTTGCAACTAAGTTTTGCTTGAAAGCATAATGCTTAATTGAATTTGAATGGTATGATTATTGTTTAGCAGTTATGATGAAAAATACTGTATTTTTTATTGCCGACACCGACAGTTGGCAATTTCTAAAACAGCATAACTAACTAACTAACTAACTAACTAACTAAGCTACACATTGAGACCAAAAAAAAGCTCACAACACTTCGAATCTTATTATAAATAGCACATGAGACTTGGCGCCTTCACCAACCCCAAAACCACAATACATTACATATCCCATCAAAATCAAACTATGTAGTAATGAATTCCTTCCCCTCTCCTCCCTACTTAATATACATGGCATAACCAATACCCATTCGCTTCTATCTATTTACACCCAACTCAAAATTCCATCTCAAAATTTGCTACAATTCACTCCTCTACTGATTCCACGACCTCAAGAATGGTTTCCCGATCGACTCCTGCATTCCTGAACTCTGCTGTGTCGTCGGCAATCCCATCCATCCCAGGTTGCTCATCTTAATACTGCCTGACCCTTCGTGCCCGCTCAAGTAGTTCAGTGGATTCGCTGACACTGGTAAGAAACTGCTGCTGCTGCTGCTGCTGCTGCTGCTGCTCGACGCATGTATACCTCCTACACCATTGTACGTTCCTGCGTGTATCAATCGTTCTGTGGACCCTGATGCTGTAGCAGCATCGTAACTGGCTTGTGGTAGCCCATTGCATTCGGATAGGACACTGAACAGTGTCTGGTCGGATCTACTTCCATTGGTAAACCCATTAACAGGCTCAAGCGCATGCCATCCGTCCCTGTTTCCATTCTCACCTGTATACCAGCTCTGACCCAACTCTCCACTGTTCAGATGATGAGCGACTGGCATGCGTACACTATTGACACTCGCCCAATCATGAGCATTAACTGCCAAAGTCTCCTGCCTAGGAACACTAGTAAACCGATTTCCAGGAAAAATACTCTCCTGAATGTTCTGATGCAGGTATGGATCATTCAGTCTCTTTTGCCTCATATCTGTTGGAGGAACCGGTGGATGAACATGCTCCCTAAAATGTCCAGGAAAATGAGCTGTCTCCATCACGAGATCACTTCCAGGCTGAAAATCTAGTCCAGAATGTTTTTGTGCTTGATGATGGTATGGAAAAGTACTCTGCGCCTTCAACAGAGAATGAAGCAATTCACTTCGGTCTTGGTTAGCATATGGATTGAAGAAAGACATATCGTCAGTGGGCCTATGCAACATGTCCTTCCTAGCATCTTTGTCTGACCGGTTTGTTTGAACATTAAGCATTTGCACTACTTGCCCCTGCTGGATAAGTTGCGGATGCCCAACCGACAACTCATGAGTGGATGCATATCCAGGACTTAACGCAGTAGATTGGTAGTAAGAGCCATGAACATCACTAACTGGCCAAATATCACTAGAGGACGCAAGAGACGCCCCTTGGCTAAGTGAAACCTCCACATGATTCGTATCTCGTGAGTAACCAGAAACAATTTGAGGGTCAATTTTTGCACTTCCACTATCACCATTAGATTCCATCTCCTTCGAATTGGTATGTTGATTGCTATCGAGTGAACTGATTTGCTGCTGATGCTGATCTTGGAGAAAACCAGGGCTGGATGAAGTTATCATTGTGCTCCTAGGGCTATTATTAAGCGACTCTCTGTGATCCTGAAGGAAGACATGGTTGGGTTCATCATCGTTCTCATTCATTTCTATATTATCACTAGAACGCTTCTCAAATATGCAGTCATTTCTAGTTTCTTTTTGATCCTGTCAATCAAATCAAATGAAATTAGAAAATTCACCTTTAGAACTGTGTCACATATAGAGTCAAAACAAGCCGATCCATAACCAAATATTTGTAATAAAAATTTGAAAGGAGCAGCGAGATCAACCTCTATTTCTGTATCCATTTCATTAACTGGTTCTTCATTATCCTTCTGTTCCTGGAGAGAGCCATCACTTTGCTCTTTTTCCACCTCCTGCCAGCCAGTATAGAAATCCAGAAAGTGGATTACAACTATGCTAGTGTCTTGTTTCATGAATAAGGAAAGGGAAAAACATAGAGTCGACGAAATGGTTTTTAAAGTAACTCAAAAATCACATTCTCTAGATTAAAATAGCTATAAAAGGAATGCTTATAAACCTCAACTGTGTCGGAAGCTAGAACTTCCCCTTCACCATCCGAGAGCTCCATCACATCATTGCTAGAGACATCTTTCTCGTCATCAAGATTATTCTGGAGAAATGTGACAAGTAAACAATTGCATCAATTTCACATTTTCAAGTCCAAGTACACAGCCAAAATTCAAATAAAACTACAATGCATTAGAACCATAGCAAAAGGCATCAAACCTCTTGAAGTTCCACCTTTTGCCCTATTTCTTCACCCAAGGTCTGTGTTAGTTCTTGTCTCTGCAATTGTCTTTTTCTCCAGCTAGCAAAACCAACTGGGATATCTCCAGTCACCAATTTAACCCTGAGATGTTCACATTTTAATGTGAGTCCGGGATCTCAAACAGCTACCTAGTTTCAACTTTAAAATAAAGTAAATGAATGAACTAACCAATATTCATGCAGCTTCTTACGCTCTTCTTCCTCAAATCTTGCAAATGGTTGCACATTTAGAGCATCAAAGCTACCTAAAACATTATTCAGAGACTTGGGCTGAATGCTATTTCCAGCACACTTGATGCTACTTTTAACACGTTCATGCTGTTCCTTGCTGACCTATAGGATCAGAGGCAGTCAAAACCAACTAAACCATAAATTTAATACTCCCTCCGTTTCTCTATAGTTGAGTCATTTTTCCATTTTGGGAAGTTTCCTCATAGTTGAGTCATTTCCCTATATAGTAACTTTTTTCTCTTTCTTACTTTACACTTTCTTACTTTATTCTCTCTACTTTACTCACTTTCTACTTTATTCTCTCTATTTTTTTCCCTCTCTTACTTTTATCTATTTATTTAACACATTCAACATCCCTTTCTTAAACTCCGTGCCGAAAAGTTTTGCCTCAACTATGAAGAAACGGAGGGAGTAGTAGTAAAACATAAAGGCACAGTACTATAGAAAAATCATATACTGTGACTAAGTCATGAGGAAATGTCTGGGGAAAAACATTTCCTACGAAAATAGCAGACTTTGATAAGACTAAGTGGCACAAAAAATAGCCCTCCATGGAATCAGTACAGAATAGTTAAAAGTGCTATTTTGGCAAAGACCCAAATATGGCTGTATGTGACGCCACACGACCTTGATGTAGGACATGTATTTGGCTCCATCATTTTGCTGGATATTCCATTGGTGTATATTCTCCCCTTTCCTATGTGCCGCACCCACCACTTTTAGCCCACTGGAGGAACTATCAGATATCTTTTTCAAGAAGTCTCCTCTGCACGTTCCAGCAAACAAGACAAAATTATTACTAAGATGGACTTGAAAATAGTGGTGGGGATCGGGGGTGCACATATTCAAGGTGGCAAGGCCTCAAGCTAACGGAGATAACTCTAATGAATATGGATATCACATTGCATTAAAAAAGGCATTACCTTCTATAAGATTCTCCTGGCACTGCTCCCTGTTTCTGGTTTTCACTACTATAAACCATCTCAGAATTTTCCCAGGAGCAAGAGTCCGGTGTAGCAACATGGTTCTCCTCAGTACCATATAATCTAGCATTGGACGCATGCATGGTTTTCTCAAAATGCTTTCTAGAGCTGTCACACAACATGCAACACCTTAAAACATTATTTGTTTGCATGAAAGAGGCATGCAGGAGATACAAAACTCGGTATTTTTCCAATCTTAGATATGAACAAGTCAACTAGTTCAGGAAATATATGAACAGTTCTGCTCTAAAGAGAGCAATGATATTGAAAGTTGCCAGGACACCATAATGTTAACCATTCAGCTAGCAAGGACTCTGAAACAAGATATATCATCTTATGCAATTCCAAGGACACAGAGAAAGCTTTAAAAATATACGAATCCAATCGAGAAAATGTGTGAGCTCATAATCTCATATGCTAGTAAAGTGAAAAAAGCATAAAAAATGGGTAACCTCCAAATGTTCTGCATAATATCCACTTCAGGATCCTCGCAACTTGACCACTTATCCTTCCACATTTGTATGTTTTCAATCATACTGGCAAAAGAAGCACAATAGCATGGTCACAACACAACTCAGATCCATAAAAGGTAATGGATGAAGATATAATTGAGATAAAAAACAATATGTGGAATAATAAACCAGGACTACATACTCGGTATGATAGTTTTCTAAAAAGGAATAGTATGTCTTCTTGGCAGCTTTGAGAGACTGCTCCTTATGAAGAACATTATCTGGATGAAGCTCCCCAAGACAGATAGAAGCACTCCTACAGCAACAAAGTGCAAAAGACCATCAAACTTAGACAATGGGGCATCCTACTTACCAAAATTGGATTTATCAGTCATAATTGAGAAATAAAGAGCATGTCAATTACATTTTGTTTCCCACATAAGGAACCCAGAGTAGAGCATGCTCGAAACGAAATATGATAACATAGATAAAATTAATGGTAACAGAGAAAGGAAAGGAAGAACAAGGGTTCCAAGAAGTACCAATGGCAATGAGGAGAAAAGACCAAACAGAGAAAACAAATTATGAAACATAGTTATTCAAAGGCTAAGGATGGAGAAGAAATGCATAGGGATTGAAAAATGGTCACAGCATAAGCTGCTTACAGCAAAGTATCTTCAAACATTAAAAAGACTTTAACATCTTTTCAGAAGACTATAGTATTCAAACAGATCATTTCTATTGAAAGAATCACCATCCAATTTGGTTTCCAAAAAAGAGAAGACAGTTCAACAAGTTGCTGAGAAAGAATCAACACGAGCATCCCCCAATCAAAAAGGAAAAAGAAAGCAGGAAGAGAGGGTTTCAGCCAATGAAAGGGTGCCAAGTGATGGTAGATAAGAGCCATTCCCTTGAGACTCACAAAAATATAGAAAAACAACTAAAACATAAGAATTAGACCAGAAAGGTTTTGAAGCAATATGCAACTAAATCTAATATACTGCCCAAAAAGGACATAAGTGACACTTGCCATTTCTTAAAAGGATTTCCAAAATGGAAGTTGTCTCCAGAAAGTAATTCTTGAACGGTTTTATCAGGCTCGACTTCTTTAGGTAGGAATTGTGAAAGAAAGCTTCTCTCATTGTCGGATAAATGGCTCTTCCATACCTACAGTAAGTTCCAAATGATGGATAAGTCCCAGAACAGATATTTGTGTTTAGAAGATGGAACTTCCTTTGGAATCAAAATTATATGTTACCTCACTAGATAGAACATCAGAAAGGTTTTCCAATTCAAATATCTCTGTAGGAATGGGGACGACATCAGCCAGAATGTTGCGGCCTCGAGAACCAGGTTCAATAAATGGAACCAAGTGCCTTTTTGAGAAACCAATCTGATCCTTCCTAGAAACTACACTTTTTCTCCTTCCATCCCACTCAAGAGAGATGTTGGGTCTCGTGTTCAAATCATGCTGTTGAACATGCAATTTTTTCCTGTTTACCCTATATTTTTCACGAGAAGTGCATCCAACCCGCTTCTTTTTCCGCTGATCAGCTGCCATTTTGCCCAACTCAAAAGCTTACAGAACTCGCAACAAGAGCATTTGATATCTTGACTTAACTAGAAATTGGTCGCAGACTACATTCAAAACCAAACAGCACCTGAAAGGAAATAAAATCCACAATAAATTCCCAATCCTTAAAAGATGAAGACCCAAATCATGAATAAAGAATTTGTATTGTCCATCCCATGAGTGTCTTGATTACTTTTATGATTTCCTAAAGACCCTAAATACACAGCTGAGAATCAAGTGACAATGACATCGAAATTTTGCACAATAGTGTAGGAATTGGGAGAGGCGTTTAACCAAATAGACAAAATTGGAAGATAAGATAATTTATCCAAACAATGAATAACTAATAAGCAATTAAGTAAGTACAACAAGCATCTGTTGGGCAGCGCGCACACACACACACTAGCAAGACCGAAACTTTTGCAGAGAGAATGAAACAATAAGGGAGAAATTGCATGCGAGTATATGATGGGGCCAAGGAATGAAGAAGCAACAAACAAAAAACGCAGGTAAATCCTTAAACAAGCAGGCGAGGCAAGCAAGAAGAGAGGAGGGAGCAAGGCCCACAAATCAAGAAGGGATGGAGGATTAAAAACAAGGGGAATTGAAAAAGCCCTAAAAGAATTGGAGAGCAAGGGATGGGAAACAAGTAGTACTACCTGGTAAAGGATGCGAAAATCAATCGGGCAAAAACGATTGAAAAATAAAAGAAGAGAAGAGAGGTAGAGATAAAAACGCAGAGGGGAGAAGGGGGCGTTGATTGGTTATCAGAGAAGAGGAGGAAGAAAGAGGAGTACGTATAGAGAGAGTATGGGTTAAGGAGGATAGTAGGAGTATCTGTAGCAGACAAATTCCATGGAGCAGCAGGATATACCGTATATGGATGGATTTCAATACGCCCTACCTACCTCCCCTCCCTTCCTCCCTCCATTGCAATTTGCAACTCATGCCCAACTCCCAAACTCCCTATCATTTACATTCCACATTCATCGTCTTGAATCACAAAAAAAAAACAATAAAAAAACAATAAAAAAAAGGTTCTACTACTGTTTCAACATTGAGATATTTTAAAATTGAGATAGATACAAATCATTCCAATTGAAGTACAATTTCAATCCCAAATGTCCAACTTTATTTTTATCCATGTGTTGGACTTGTGGACTCATCCAAGCCCGGCACACCTAGGTACGGTATGAACCGGTTCAAGTACGATGTAACAGTGAAATGTAAGTATGCAAATTTGGATACGTGAACATAACATTTCTAAAATGTCCTTCCCGATACTCGATTCGTAGATCCACATGTCAATTTTCCTAATACCAAATGGGAACCTGAACCCGACTAACCGGGTATCCACAAACTCAAAATTGTTGTATTTCAGATTGGATATTACTCCATTAATTGATTGTAAGTTCATTGATAAATTTATTAGATTGGAAATTTTCATTTTAACATTAAATATTTGAATTTTGGGCTAGCCCAATGAATTAATCTAAGTGCATAATAATAAAAATAATTATATTCATAAAATGGTACGTGGACCGGAATGCATTGAATCACCAACCATGTTAAGGTATATTTGAAATTCATCCCTAAAAGTATACCACAACTACTAGTAAATAACTCTCTACTTGCTGTATCCAAAAAAAGCCATAATTCGAGGTTAAAACTTAAAAAAAATTGTTGAAAAATCGAGCTTACACTATCAGTTTTTTATTTTATTCTTACACATTTGCTTACTTATGCTTTTTACGTGTTGTGAAATTTGTTTGGGGATGAATTTTATTCTTAAGTGATTTAGTGTTATAATTAAATAAAGAAATGATACAGTGATTTAGAGACATAATTTTATAGTATTATTTTCTAAAATTAAGTTTAACTTTTGTGATACTTTTTGCGTTGATTTTAAAATTTGAAAAAACAAATCTAATTTATTTCCTAATCAATTGAATTTATCATCCCATAATCATGCAAATAAGTTGACTATTACTGAATACTATATAAAGAATAATTAATGAAAAAAAAATCGTAGAACTAGATATAGAAAAGAAGTAAACCAATGGCTTTTGCTCCTATATCTCGGACAAACATTCATTCACCTCGATCCGTTTTCGACACAGACAAACATAGATTCCCCCAAATTCTCATCTCAAGAAACGGTTTTGAAAACACACACACATTGGGATATTCCATTCTCGACATTATTGAATTCCTAGCAAAAATTTAGCTGTTAATTTTGTTTGCATGTAAGCTGTATTATAATGGCGATCGCCGCGGTAGTGATCCTCCCTTTAGGTCTCCTCTTCATTCTCTCCGGCCTCATTGTAAACCTGCTTCAGGTATTCCCATCGCTCTATTTGTTTATACTTGGCCTATTGTTTCTGGAACTAGCAATCTTTTTTGAATGAAATTGAACAAACTTGTTGAATTTTAAGGTATTGAATGGCATTAGAAAACATTTGAATGTGGCATTTAAGTAGCAATGTCTATGTTGAGAGTTGAAGATTTGATTTTGTTTATTGTCTCCATGGGAACATTAATTATTGGGAACATTAATTATTGGGAACATTTGATTTAAAAATTTATTATTCTCAATACAGATGTGTTCTAGTGCTCAAACATGGGTTCTGTATATAGAATGTTGAGCCTACTTAAAAGGAAAAAGGAAAACGATAACGACAGCGTAGGTTGCACTTGTAATTGAAAGTGAAGTTAAACAATAACTTGTGAAATGGTGGATGAGATGAAAACAATGAAAAGGCATCTTTTAGCTTTTGTAAAGGATTTGTCAGCTTGCTTAAATTTCTTTCCGGAACCTTGAACCTGAACCTTCCTTTGCCCTTTTGATATAATGCCATCTATCTGGTAACTAATGCTTTCAAAATCAGATGCTCTTTAATAGGTAAGCATGTGGATCACATGATTAGCCCATTAACTCATACAGCTTGAACTTGAGTTGCACATGCCACCGCCGCACTAACAACCCAGGAATTGGTTAAGCTTTATCTGGTTCCAAAGGCAAGATACACAATTACTGGGATCCTCATAGCAAAGGACTGATCCTTTAGTTCCATCAACTATAACAAATATTTCTCTGCACTCAATTTTCTTTTGGCTTTTAGTTCAAGAGTTAAATAAGTGCCACCTTCATGGTGTAAGAGGCTATCTTTAGTCAAGACTTTGATTCATTGAAGTCTATGTCCAAGAAAGTATACAATATTATGTGGTAGCAGAGTACTTTAATGCATGCATTTAATTGTTTGTTTGTTTACTTAGATGGTTGTAATCTAGTATCTAATATTGATACTTCCCTTAATTTTCAGGCATTTTTTTATATCCTTATTCGTCCATTCTCAAGAAATGCTTTCAGAAGGATCAATAAGGGAATCATGGAACTACTATCACTGGAACTCATCTGGCTTTTCGACTGGTGGGCGAATAATAAGGTGTTCTGGAAGTATCATATTACATATGCTATATACATGACTGAATTAATCTCTTCCTGATTGAGATTGGAAAGTATGGAAACACTAACACAAACCAAAAAAGTGCGAGAACAATTTATAAGATTATGCACAATTCATCAATAAGTAAGGAATGATATGTTATGGCTGCCCTCCTGCTGTATTGTTTACTTACACGGGTGATTAATTGTTCTGACAGGTTCAGCTATTTGCAGATAAAGAAATCATTGAACTCATGGGTAAGTAATTTTCAATTGCTCAACCAAGCGAGTGTTTTTCCAAAATGTTGAGCTTTCCTATCAGAGGTTTGAAATTTAAGATTTGGTATATTATTTTAGGAAAGGAGCGAGCACTTGTCATTTGTAACCATAGAAGTGATATTGATTGGCTTGTCGGATGGGTATTAGCACAGGTTAGCTACTAATTTATATTAGTCACATATATTCTTGACTTGATGAATATTTTTCTATGATGTTGTCTTTATGATCTTCTTTCATATGTACTCGACGGGATCTTCTCATTGACTAAACAGTCATCTCACTTTTGCTAGCACGCAGGGTGCCTTGGTAGCTGCTTAGCCATTATAAAGAAAGAGATATTATGCCTCCCTGTGAGTTTTCTAAATTCATTGCCAACCATATAAGGAATGGAACTTCAAGGTTTTGTTTTTTTCAATTGTTCATAGCGCAAACCATACCCAAAATTGGTAGTCCATGTGATGCAATAACATTTTATACTATGAAGTTTGCAATGAAATATGATGTCCTCTTCAAACTTAAGTTGATTTGCTTGTTTTCTTCAAATAAGCTCAATTTATAGGCACAAACAATTATAACCAATGTTATTATTATACATACAGGTCATAGGTTGTTGTTATTCTATGCCAGTTTATAACATTTCTGCTCAAAATATTGCGATGAAAATATTATTTCTAATTCTTGCTTTCTCTGATTTATGAAAAACAGCTCAATTTGTAGGCACTAACTATTATCACCCATGCTATTATTCACACAGGTCATTGGCTGGGCAATGTGGTTTTCTGGTTATATTTTTTTGCAGAGAAGTTGGGCCAAAGACGAAAACACCCTAAAGGTGTGCAGTTTAGTATACATTTTCTCATCCATTTGGGTTGTAAAACTTTATCAGTCCATTAATGTATTTTTCTTGATGTCTAATTGCAGTCTGGATTTGAGGGGCTAAATGATTTCCCTTTACCTTTTTGGTTGGCTCTTTTTGTTGAAGGAACACGTTTTACCCAGGCAAAACTTTTTGCAGCCCAACAATATGCTGCTTCAGTTGGGCTGCCTGTTCCAAGGAATGTCCTGATTCCTCGTACCAAGGTTAGTTCTACGGATTGAATTCGGACAAGTATGAAACCTGTCTAGCTGAGATCATTGTGTCTCGTTGATGATTTACTTTTCTTAGACCACTAATTAATTCTAACCAGTATATCATTTTACCAAAACTCTGAAACACTGAAAGTAAGTTAAATTGGTTTGAGGGGTCTAATGCTAGGTTATATCATGCCAGTTGTGTTTGAATTATTGAAATATAACTTCTTCACCTTCTAGTAATTAGTGTTTTTATTTTCTGTTCAGGGTTTTGTTGCAGCAGTAACTCATCTGCGATTACATGTTCCTGCAATATATAATATTACAGTTGCTATCCCAAAAGATGAACCTTGTCCTACCCTTTTGAGAATCTTCAGGGGGCGTTCTTCTACGGTATGCCATGAGAGTTTGTAAGCTTTATTCAATACAATTGCAGAACTGTTGCTGTGAAGTGCTGAATTTTGAATGCTTATCTACATCTCATCTTCAATTTCTTCCACGCCTTTTTTTGATACAACAGAATACTGATGAGCCAAGTACCGGCCTTTTATTCTAAACTGGTTTCCACAAGTATGTTGATGAACTTCCCAATCTCCTACTGTAGGTACATGTGCATATTAAGCGACATCTAATGCAGGAATTACCTGAAACTAGTAGTGGGATTGCACAGTGGTGCAAAGACGTATTCGTTGCAAAGGTAATGCTTCCTGAAAATTGGTTACTCAAAAAATATCACTCTCTGCAAAAGCAACATCTTGAATAGGGAGTCACTTAAGTGGTACACTTAAATGAATGTGTGAACTGGTGAATGAATGGTGAAATAATAAACTAACAAAATCCTTGTTTTCCAAAATTGACAATGGCATTTCCACCACATTACTATTAATCTCTCATTGGTAAATTAGTTTGTCTTGTTTGTCACTGCGAGTGATGTTTTCTTAATAGGGTGGAGTGTTTAGCCCCAATTTTTGAGCAATTTGTCTTTTTATTGGAGTACATGGAATCACCTGAACAATAGGAGCTTTGTCCTTCTAACCAGGATGCTTTATTAGAGCAACATCTCGAAACGAACACGTTTGGACCTGGACTGCCTCATGAGCTTCGCAGAACAAAGAAATCCTTAATGGTAAATACAACCATGCAGTAAGCTGCTTCACTGCACAAACTCATGATCTCTTTTAAACATGTCTCGCGCTTGATGGATAGGTCGTGATTTGCTGGTCGTGTTTCCTACTTGGTGCCGTTGTGAGCTTGTTGGAACGTGTCCCATTCTCGTGGGGAGAAGTGGCCTTTTGCTTGTCGTTCTTGGGTATCACGGTCATCCTCATGCACGTACTCATTATGTTTAGTCAGTCGGAGCGTTCGACTCCTCCAAAGGAGCACCAACCGGATCCGTTGAATCAGGTGCTCCTTCAAAATTGAGCGTTCGTATACAAGAACGATGGCTATGCATGCAAGTCAGGTAGATCTTATATAGGTTGCAATGTACCACATTTCAAGCTAGTATGTGGTTTTTCTGGTTTTATTTATTTGTTTATTTATTTTCTCAAAGAAGGATAATGTCATTTTTCCTTCTTTTTCCAAGTTTACTGTATTTTATTTTTTTAGTGCAAATCATTATTTTGTGCTTCTCGTGTATACGAATACATAAATCCTTTCTTTTCTTAACGAAACTAATCAACTAATGTGAATCTTTTTATCAACATGAAATCTGATTAAATGATGCTTAAAAAAATCTAATACTACTATATACTGTAATTGACATTTTATTTGGGATCAATAAACTTTAATCGAAGATATTGGTTAATCCTAATTGGATTAAATCATGGTAGTGTTATTTTAATGTTGTAATTTTAATCTGTAATTTTTGAATGACTAAAGATTAATTGTTGTGGATGTAACAATATTTTGCTTGGATAGGCTTCAGTCTTTTCAATAGTAGTACTCCATTTAATAAAATTTCACTCCCTATAGTATAGACTGTCACTTTTTTGCCATCTCCATGGCTCAAATTTCTCTCCCTATTGACTAGGGCTGACAATTTTCGACACGACACGATAATCAGACACGAATCCGCACGAAATTATTGGGTTGGGGTCAAGTCTTATTGGATCCGTGTCCTTATCGGGTTGACCCATTAAGAACCCGATAGTTTCGAGTTGGGTTCGGGTCGGATGCGGGGTCGGATATGGGTAACCCATTAAGAAATATTATTATTATTTTTATTATTATTTAAAAATATATATTACTTTAATTTTTTAATTTCTTATAAATTAGGTTTAAATAGTATAAAACGAATTTTAATTGTGTAAATTAGGTTAAAAATTAAGGTTTTTTTTTTTTTTTTAAAATTAACTTCATATATTTATATCATATATACGAAGGAGGAAATTACAAATCAACTCCTATAACAAGGAGGAAAGACAAATTACGCCACCCAGGATTCGAACTCGAGACCTCCAGGATGGACGCGGTATCCAGCACCCTTTACCGCTAGGCCAAGGGGCTTGGATTTAAAAATTAAGGTTTAATCATGTAATATTAGGTTTTAATCGTGTAATATCAGGTTCGGGTTGTTATTGTGTCGTGTCAACCCATATTATATCGTGTCGATAACGGGTTCGTGTCAGGTGCGGGTCGTGTTCGGATTTGAAGGTAGCAGGTCGGGTTCGTGTTCGGATTTACAGTTTCCTTAACAGGTCGGGTTCAAGTTAGGCCTTATTGAGTTGGGTCATTATCAGGTTGACCCGATAACGACCCAATCCGCACGATTTGCCAGCTCTACTATTGACTATATCACTTTTTTATAAGTACTAGCAGTATTTAAGAAAATGCAATTTTCGTGGCTATAAACCCCATTTATTATCAAAAAGCAAGCCCATTTATTAAGGTATTTTTGGATTTTAGCCTTTTCTAATAAGTTTTGAGCCATGTTAAGTGGGATAAAAGAGTAGATTTCTATTTATTTGTCCATAAAAAAAGTAGTACCCTTTTTCCGAACACAAAGATATCTATTTTTTTATGGTTTACGATAACAACGCAATCAGCTAATCATAGTATTGTTGTTTTATTTTATTTAACAAATGTAAAATAGTTAATTATAAAATAATCAAAATAAAATATAATTATTTGAAAAAAAAAATAGAAATAGTACACAATTAATAAATAATAAATAAATACTCTATAAAAGTGAACTACGTGAACAATTGGGACTTCATTTTTAGCATAAAGAAGAATTTTATTCATTCATATGGTTCCAGTTGTGCCGAGACTATACAATTTAATGGCCCATTTAACTTTTCAATAATTGACTTTATTAAAATTAAAACACTACTATTTGGCAGGTTTGGAAAGTAGTGTGACGTTCAACCATTACATTGCTTCCATGTGTATAGAATATGATAGAACAAATAAGAATAACACACACATATACAAGAAGTTAGCAATATTTAACACTCACATCACAAAAATTGTGCAAATATAATAAATACACATTTTAAAAAAAAAAAACTCTATGTTGTCGAGCACATTTGGTGAATATTTGTAAATTATATAGTATATTCATACAAAATTGGTTTCAGTTTTTAGTTTTAAACTTTGTATTAATGAGTTTAATGAAATAAATTACTATAAACACTCCACAAGACCACAACTAAATAGTTTACCTATGCGAGATAGAAAATATTCACTAGTCCTTCCATACCCAGTGGCACCACTATTTATGTAAAATTGCATCCAATTAGACCACCACTATTTATGTAAAATTGCTTATTGGTAATATTAAGATATGGAAATTACCATATGTTTTTCACCTCCCATATAATATGTATGCATAATATATACACGTAATATAACAATATTATTTTTATGTGTACTCGTCATCTCTTGGCGTCAACAAAAAAATTAGTTACAATAACACTTTGTTATAATTATTTGAAATTTTATGGGTATAATTTTTTTTTCTTATTTGGTTATGTATATAAATATATATTAAAGTTAAAAATATACACAAATAAAATGCATGATCATAATTTAATATTTATTAGCATATTAATTATTTATCTTTCTTGGTAGCATGTCAATAATCAAGTAATTTTTAAAATAAGAAAATTAAAATCAAAGGTAATTCATTTTATATTCTTTTAAACGGATCAGTTAGAAAATTAGTTGATTTTAAATTTAATAAAAAATTATCAACTTATTAATTCATACATTTAAATTGACACTTGTAGTTATATGAAGATAGGTACCACAAAATAAGTATACATATATACTCATTAAATATAAGAGTTCAATTACAGATAAATAATTTTCCATACATAAATACCTATTAAGCAATTTACACTAAATAATAGTGGTCTAATTGGATGTAAGTTTCCATTTGTCAAAAAATTATTAGTTAGATACACCAATCCATAGTGCCACTTTAGTATGGAAGAACTAGTGAATATTTTCTCTGATCTTTAGTATAGATTCTAATAAAAAGACATGGTCTTGTTTATTCCATGATCGAGACTTCTCATATTTTTATGTTTTATTTTAAACAGATTATTAATGGTAAGGACCAAATAAACCTACTTTTGTGCTTAATGTTTAACACAAAAATACATAAACTAAATTAAAATATTTAGAATAATCTGTAAACGACCACTTTCTATTTTAACGGAGTTTAATAATGCAAGAATGTTCAACATAAAAAATACATGTGGTTGAACACATAATTGCATGTTGTTGAACACAAAAATGCATGAACAGTATTGTTCTTTTCAAAAAAAATGCTGGAATAGATGTCTTCCTATCTTAATTCGCACAGTTGAGAATAATAGTATCAAGCTTTTCAAATTAGATATATGTAGATTTTGATGATTAACCTTTCCATTGAATTTAATCTAATTCGTTTAAATCAAATTTTCGATAATAGGGATAATTTAGTAAGAAAATAATACTATGATCAATAATAAAACTGAGTTAAATAAAATTAGGCTGATTCGATTTAAAATTTAAGGATATTAATTATGTACGTACCATTTAAACGTATAACTGAGTGTCGTTGTACACAAATTTACATACAATAAATTCATACGGAATGCAATTTTTCTAACATCCCATCATATTTAAAAAGCAAAAAATAAAAATAAAAATTATTTGCGTCGTCCAAATTCTCACTACCAAACTATTAGTACTACATTATTTGTTTCAAATTTCAATCCACTGCAGCAGTATGAATTATGAGTAAAATTTATCATGGAAATATAAGCATGTAATGCTGTGCACTTCCACAAATGCAGGAATCCAAATCTTGGCAGCTAAATGCTTTATTAGCCAAAGTTAGTAAGCCACTCTACTTGTCCGAATGTAACATCAACTTTGAAATTTCATGTGTGGTTTCTGTTGAAGATGGTAACCGAGAAGGATAAGGGATAAAAGGCTAGACATGGTGAATTGCAGAGAACAAAGTTTATGATTCTCTTATTTCTGTATTTCTGTGTGTTTTACATTGTATACAATGATTTCTTTTTATAAGAGAGAAATACAAGTATATTTGGAAACATATCAATCTATTCTAGGTATAATCACTAATTGGTATTCTCCTAAAATAGATTTATTTCTTTCCTTGATTCTTTGCTTGAATTGTGTCTTCTAGGGTTTGACACTCCCCCTCAAGTTGAGCCGCGGCATCTCCGATGCTCAACTTGCCAAGAACTTCTTTGAACACTTTAGAATTCACAGTTTTGGTTAAGATGTCTGCCAGCTGATCCTCTGACCTCACAAATGGAAATTCTATGACTCCTTTTTCTAGGTTCTCCTTAATGAAATATCGATCTACTTCCACATGTTTAGTCCTGTCATGTTGCACTGGATTTTCTGAAATACTGATCGCCGCCTAGTTGTCGCAAAATAACTGACTCTTCTGTGTTGGAGGAAATCCTATCTCCGTAAGTAACCTCCGCAACCACATAATCTCCGTTAAACCACTCTTGATTCCTCGGAACTCTGCTTCCGCACTAGATAAGACAACAACCTTTTGTTTCTTGCTTCTCCAAGTGACCAGGTTTTCCCCTACGAACGGGAAGTATCCTCCCGTAGATTTCCTGTCAACTGGATTGCTTGCCCAATCAGCGTCAGTGTATCCATGAACCTCCAGATCTCCTCCTTTTTCTAGGAGTACTTCGTATCCTACAGTCCCCTTCAGATATCTTACAATCTTCAAGGCAGCCTCCATATGGTCTTCTTGCGGTTTGTGCATAAACTGACTGACTATACCAACTACATAGGTAATATCTGGTCGAGTATGTGAGAGATAGATCAACTTTCCCACCAATCGTTGATACTTCTCCCGGTCTGCTAGCTTTGCTCCTTCTTCTATCTTCAATCCATGGTTGGGTACCATAGGAATATCTGAGGGCTTGCAATCTAGTAAACTAGTCTCTGCTAGTAAATCCAGTACGTACTTCTTCTGTCTCAGGAAGATTCCCTTCTTCGATCTCAAGACTTCGATTCCAAGGAAATATTTCAGTGCCCCCAACTCTTTCATCTCAAACTCCTTAGATAGATTCTCCTTTAGATTCTTGATTTCCTCTTCATCGTCTCATGTGATAATCATGTCGTCCACATAGATGATCAGACATGTCACCTTGTCGTCCTTCTTCTTAATGAACACTGTGTGGTCAGAGTGGCTTTGTTCATACTCATGCTTGAACATTACCTGGCAGAATCTCCCAAACCATATCCGGGGAGACTGTTTTAGCCCATACAAGGTTTTCCTCAATCTGCACGCCTGTCCGTCTCCGAATTCTCCAAGAAAACCTTGAGGGGCTTCCATGTAGACTTCCTTATTTTCTTCCAACTCTCCATGTAAAAAGGCGTTAGTGACATCCAGCTGATGTAAAGGCCAATCTCTGGATGCAGCTATAGACAACAGTGTTCTAACTGTATTTTGCTTGGCTACCGGAGAGAACGTCTCTGCATAATCCACTCCATAGACCTGAGTGTATCCCTTAGCCACCAGTCGTGCTTTATACCTCTCGATTGAACCATCTGCTCGTCTTTTGATTGTGAAGACCCATCGACATCCTACTGGCTTCTTTCCCTTTGGTAGAGTACACTTCTCCCATGTTCCATTCTTTATTAAGGCATCTATCTCTTCCTTCATTGCCTCCCTCCAATGTTTGTGTTTCATCGCCTCCTCAAAGGATTGAGGAATCTCATCCTCATAGAGGGCAGCTTCAAAAGCTCTAGCCATTTCTGTGAGATGTCCCTGCACAAGATTAGTTACAGAATATTGGGACTTTCGTCCTTTCCAGTCTGGAGAGTATCGCCGAGGAGGAACGCCTCTCGTACTCCTTAGCGGTAAGTCATAACCCATGTCTGCTTGTTCCTCAATTTCCTCATTCTCCTTGTCACTATTAGTTTCGTCCACAGGGGTAATATTTCCAGAGTTATGACTATTTACCTCAGGATCCCTGATCGGGGTAGATAGCGAGGTGTCGCCGAACTCCTCGTCCTGCACATTGGAACTAGACGGCCCGGCGTTACCGCTAACTGTCTTTGGTGGACCGACGTTTAGAACAGGTTGACTTGGACTCGTCAAGTTTCCCTCCCTTGACTGTTGTGATTCTCTTCCTGGTTTGGTGTAGGCTCGGGTATTGGTGTAGCTGTAGGTTCGGGTACGGGTGTAGGTGTAGGTTCGGGTATTGGTGTCGGTAGCCAGCCTAGTGAGTCATTTTCTGGAATTTCTAGTCGACTCTCCCCCTGACCGCTAGGTTGGCTATAGAAGTATTCTCCCTCAACAAAGTCGCAGTTCATGGTGGTATACATGGTTCTTGTTTTAGGATCATAGCATCTGTAGCCCTTTTGATTCCGGTCATACCCTAGGAAAACACATTTAACAGCACAAGGGGAAAAATTAGACCGCTCGTGTTTAGGAATATGGACAAAGACGGAGCACCCAAATATCCTAGGTTCTAGACGAAGAGATGATGTGATAGTGGCTTGGGCAGATAGGATGTCCAAAGGTGTTTTGAAGTCCAGGATTTTGGTAGGGAGACGGTTTAGAAGGTAGACAGCAGTGGCTACGGCTTCTGGGCAAAAAGATTTTGGGATTCAGGATTCGATTAGGAAGGCTCGTGTGACTTCTAGAATATATCGATTTTTCCTTTCTGTTACCCCATTCTGTTCAGGAGTATGTGGACAAGTGGTTTGGTGGACTAATCCTTTTCAATGAAGAAAGACTGCATTTTAGAATTGACAAACCCCCCCATTATCGGATCGAAGGATTTGGATATTGTGTTTGTATTGAGTTTGGACGAAGGTATAGAATTGGGTGAACTTGTCAAAAACTTCAGATTTTATTTTTAAGAAATAAACCCAAGTCATGCGTGTATAATCATCAACAAACAACAAAAAATAGCGAAAGCCCGATCCCCCAGTAACAGGTGCAGGACCCCACACATCCGAATGAATTAATGAAAATGGAGTTTTCACTCTAGTATTATTTATCTTAAACGAATGTCTATGGCTTTTGGCCAAAAAACATGTTTCACAATTAAAGGCAAAAGAAGAATTCAACTTAGGAAAAAGCAGACGGAAATATCCTATAGATGGGTGCCCTAACCGGCGATGCCAAAGCCAAGCCTGCTTATCGGTCAGTTCGTGAGACAGCAACGCAGTACTCTGATGGGCCACCTCATCCACATAGTACAGTCCGTGTCGTTCAGTGACACGCCCAATTATCGTCCCCGTTTGGGTATCCTGTAGTAAACAGAAACGAGGCTGCATTAGTAACTTGCAGTTCAATTCTTTAGTCGCATGACTAACTGACAATAATTTGTGAGATAGGGACGGAACAAATAAGCAATTCGAGAGTCGAAGGGTTTGGGAGATAGTGATGGTTCCCGCCCCCTGAACAGGTGCCAGATCTCCACTCGCAGTTTGAACATGGATTTTATTTGACTTGGAAATACTTTCAAAATCAGACATATCAAAAGACATTGTGTCAGTTGCACCACAATCAAAAATCCTTCTCCTATTTCTGAGGTAGATGACATGGCCAAGGCTTCAAAGGAATTTTGGCATTTTATTGTGGGATGTATCACAAGATTTTCACAAGGTTTAGGGGCTGGAATGTGTTTATGAGGAATTTTGGGGAGTTTAGAGGAGTTATTTTCGAAGTGGGGTACGGGGTGCAATATGTGAGGAGTTTTGGGGCTGGAAACAATAGGTCTATGGGGATGGGGAAAAAACGTGATTTGGCAGAACTTGGAGGGTTCAAATGAGAGAACCCCCCCTTTACCTTCATTCCAAGCCCTAGACGGGTCCGCCGCTTTTGCTTCTCCTCCAATCTGCACTCTCTCCGCCGTGACAGTGGCCACGGCCTTCTCCTCCCCACGTCCGCCATGATTTCCGGTGGTTGTTGGAGTACCAAAGCCACCCGCCGCGTGCTCGGCGTAGGCGGCTTGGTTTCCGACCGCCGCTGCTGCTGATGCCCTCGGTCCGCCACGATTCGCCGCCCTCTGAAGCCGGGATTTCTTCATTTCATCCCACCATTCGGGATACCCATGAATGAGAAAGCAGGTATCTTTTGTATGCCTCTTTCCTCCGCAATGGCTACAAAACAATTTGCTTTTATCTTCGTCGCATTTGCGGTGATTGGCTGGATACCGGGACGGCGCCGGTGGTGGCGGTGGAGGCTGACTGGCCCTGTTGCGGTCGAATACGATCAGTCCTGCTCCAATTCCGGAGCCTGGTTGTTCGGTAGGTTTCAATATTCGCACATTGTCGGCATTGCGCCTCACCATCGCGTATGCCTCTCGAGGAGTCGGTAATGGCTCTTTGTTGATGATCTCCTTCTTGACTGATTCATACCGTTCATCGAGTGCGGTAAGAAACTGATACACCCTCATCCTTTGGGTCCTTTGATTGTCTTTCTCGATTGACGGAGGATGGTCAATCGTGCTTGGATCTCGGGCGTCTATGGATATCCATAGATCCTGTAATTTTTCCACAATGCTTCCAAGGTCATTCCTCCTTGTTTGATCGTCATACATTGTCTGTGTAGGTCGTACACCTGAAACGGATCTCTCCTGTTGCCATACGTGATTGCCAGGCCCTCCAAAAGGTCATTGGCGGTCGCGTATTGAGAAACTTCGTTTACAAGGTCGGATTCGATGTTGTTGATAATCCAATTGAAGGTGCAGTGATCTCTCTGCTGCCACCTCGGGTAATTTGGGTCGGTTATCGGTGGTTCGGGGTCTGAAACTCCTATTATGTGAGAGGTCAGCCCTTTACCGCCAATAGCCCTCTTCATCAGGTTGGCCCATAGGGGATAGTTGTTCCCGTTGAGCTTTGTTTTGATGGTTACTTCCCCCAGCGATTCTGGCTGGGTTGAGGGGTTTTTTCGGGCTTTGCCCTGACGAAAATTCCTTAAATTTCAGGAATTCGGCAAATTGTGCCGCGAAATCTGGTGGAAAATTGGTTTGGTTTGAAGTGTTTGTGTTATGTGGATCTGTGTTTGAACTCTCGGTGGTTTCTGACATTTTGTCTGCTCACAGGGTTAAGGATAGACGGTCGGGAAAGGTAGCCTTGGGACGGTGATGAACTCTCTCTGAGTCTTCACCTTAATAACCTACTCTGATACCATCTTGAAGATGGTAACCGAGATGGATAAGGGATAAAAGGCTAGGCATGGTGAATTGCAGAGAATAAAGTTTATGATTCTCTTTATTTCTGTATTTCTGTGTGTTCTACATTGTATACAATGATCTCTTTTTATAGGAGAGAAATACAAGTATATTTGAAAACATATCAATCTATTCTAGGTATAATCACTAATTGATATTCTCTTAAAATAGATTTATTTCTTTCCTTGATTTGTGTCTTCTAGGGTTTGACAGTTTCTGTTGTTCAACCTTTCTCATTTCTGGAGGTATTCTTTGGGCCCCACGCTATTGGGGCTCCAGATTCCAGCTGCAACCTTTTCCTGTTTCACAATTTAATTGCATTTACTTGCCTTGTTCACAATTTAAGTCTATAGTCTCAATTTTTTCACCATACACTTGCACACCATTACCATGCTTGCTTAGTTTTTTTTGGCGTGCCGTTTATGAATTGCCACCATTTTTGTCCTCAAACTTATTCAAGAAACTATTTTGCGATCGTTCTTAGTTGCGTGTTTTTGTTTTGTTTCTGCTTTTGCGATCATCAGCTGTCTGCAAAAAGGGGATGGCTTGAGAGAATAGAATTACTTTACTCATTACGGTTACGGCGGAGAAAGACTTTACTTGTTGGGAGAATCCAAGGTTCATATTGTTCAAGGATGTCAGGTATGTGGATGGAATTCTTTGAGTTATTAGATACAGATGTTTGAAATTAATTCTTGTTTTTCTCTTGTTATGTTGTGTACTTATAAAGATGCTCAATATAATTTCCATGAATTCATTTTCAAGTGTACAAAACTCGAGTTTCGATTGATAAATCCGATGTTTGTGAGCAGGTCAGCCCTTAAACTTGATGAGCTAGGTGTAGAGATAGCTACCATTGCTCTTCCTGCAGCAATGGCTTTGACAGCTGATCCTATTGCATCTCTCATCGATACTGCATTTATCGGCCAAATTGGTATCATCTTCATCGTCACCCTTTCATTTAGTTATACACACAAGTTTTGAGCAAACATGTATCTGAATGAACAACTATTAATATAGTGAGTGTTTGATCTAAACAGGTGCAGTTGAGCTTGCTGCGGTGGGAGTTTCGATTGCTTTGTTCAATCAGATATCAAGAATTGCGATATTCCCACTTGTCAGTGTGACAACATCTTTTGTTGCCGAGGAAGATTCAGTGAAAGGGGCGCACCTAGATTTCAAAGAGGACGACTTATCTAGCCAAGACAGTGAGGATAAGATGTTGATACCACAAAAGGGTAATGCTAGTTTTTATTATTACTAATACCAATCCAATATGGTTTTGAATTTTGTCAAATCTCATCTGCCTTTGATTGGTGCTAGGCTTGGATGAGAAAGTGCATCGTTTGGACTCTGCGAAGAGTTTTGAGATTGGTGAGTTTGAACAGGGGAAGAAGCAGATTGCATCGGCCCCTTCAGCATTAATCATCGGTGGCATCCTTGGCCTACTCCAAGCTGTGTTTCTCATCACTGCAGCCAGACCATTACTAAGTTTCATGGGAGTGAAATATGTAATTGTTTTCCATCTTTACTTGTATAGTTGTATATTATATCTTAGTATTATGATGTCATGGACTCTTGCTCTCGTAGGGCTCAGAGATGTCACAACCTGCTGAACAGTACTTGAAGCTCAGATCACTCGGTGCTCCTGCAGTTCTCTTGTCCTTAGCTATGCAAGGAGTGTTTCGTGGTCTCAAAGACACAAAAACTCCACTCTATGTAACAGGTATACATACAAACCAACGTTATCTCAAGCATATATCAAGTCACGACCAAAAACACGCCCTATGTTGCTCATTGCTCTTGTTCCTCATTTAGTGTCCGGAGATTTAGCAAACATCATTTTGGACCCGATATTCATATTTGCTCTGAAGATGGGAGTCAAGGGTGCAGCCACGGCACATGTTATCTCTCAGTAAGTCGAGCACTATCACATATAGCCTTTGTTATGGCAATTTTACATACGCTCGTCATGTCACAAAAGCAGCTGCTGTTTTTAGGTATTTGATTGCTCTAATACTCTTCTGGAGATTGCAAAGGGAAGTAGAGCTCTTATCTCCTAGTCTTGAATATCTTCAATTAGGCCGTTTTATGAAAAATGGTGAGAATCTACATGACAAATGAAGAAACCTTTCTTAACTAATTTCCATGTTACCACAAATGATAACTTCAATATGGACTGTAGGATTCCAATTGCTTGTAAGGGTCATAGCCGTAACATTCTGTGTGACGCTAGCTGCATCAATGGTGGCCAGGCTTGGATCGACAGAAATGGCTGCATTTCAGGTTTGCTTGCAAGTTTGGCTAGCTAGCTCTCTTTTGGCTGATGGTTTGGCCGTGGCTGGACAGGTGATCCACATCACTCTTTATCCCTTTTCATGAAGGAAAACGTGTCATTTTGTATGAATTAATTAAGAATGGTTTCTCTCTTTAGGCCATACTTGCAAGTGCTTTTGCAAGAAAAGACTACAGTAGGGCATCTGCCACAGCGTCCCGGGTGCTGCAGGTGACTTCAAAATACAAAGAAAAGGCTATGATGACTTATTTTCCTGATGTAAACCTGTCTGATACGATCGAGCATTTCACTGCAGTTGAGTTTAGCTCTGGGATTCTGCTTAGCTGTCATGCTCGGGTTCGGATTGCATTTTGGAGCACGAATCTTCACCAAAGACGCTGATGTCATCCGCCTTATTGGTGTTGGCATCCCGGTAGTTTAATCAGCTTAAAAACTTTGTCTAATCCGGCATTGTCCACTGTATAAGATTCATGAATTCTTGGCCATTGCAGTTTGTGGCAGCGACTCAGCCGATCAACTCATTGGCCTTTGTTTTTGATGGTGTCAACTTTGGAGCATCTGATTTTGCATATTCAGCCTACTCAATGGTATGTTTCTATCTCTTTATGAGAGATACAACGATGAATAATCCAACGAGCCGGTCTCAAACTCTTGTGTAATGGTTATGCGTGCAGGTTATAGTGGCTATTTTTAGCATCGTCGCGTTGCTGGTTCTTTCATCCACCTGTGGATTTATAGGGATATGGGTTGCCCTTACTGTCTACATGGGTTTAAGAGCATTAGCTGGATTTTGGAGGTGAGTTTTCCGACATACAGAGCGGCCGTTTACTTTGAGTGATAGCTTGAATTGATTGAATATAACATAAGATGCTCATAGTATTATTGTCAACATTCTTGAAATACCAAATCTAAGTATTGTGTTTTTGTGTGTGTGTGTGTGTGTGTGTTTGGTGCAGAATAGGGACAGCAACAGGGCCTTGGGAATTTCTTAGGAGATGATTCTCTTTTGTTTTAGAGATGTGGATAATCAAATCGATGGTTTCTTCATGTATTAGGAACTAAGATTTGAAGATGTGTTATTGTACATATATACAGGTTATGTTTATGTTTAGCCTTAGGGGGTCTTGTGGCCATCAAGGCCGCCACCTCAACATCAAAAAAGTTTTAATCTTCTCAAAGCAAGATACTAACTCTTACTAATACTCCGTTCCATAGTAGTGGATGTATTTCTTTTCGGCACGGAAATTAAAAAAGTGTGTAATGTATTAAATAAAAAAAAATAAGTATGAGGGAGGGAAAAATAGAGAGAAGAAAGTAGGGGATAGAGAAAAGTAACTGGGAAGAAATGTGTTGACTTTTATTAAAAAAAGTAAATGACTCATCTATTATGGAACGTACTAAAATGACAAAATGACTCTACTACTATGGAACGGAGAGAATAGTACTTTATTATGAGTTTTAATAGTATCAAGCAATACTATTGGGAAATATATCTCCAATCAATGTTGTAGAAAATAACTGTAAACGACTACTATGTGCACATTCATTTAAAACACCTTGTCACTATGATTATTCTGTATAGAATATTATAACAGTTGTTACCATGAACAAATTAACAGACAAAAGAGTTGAGCTAATCTGGTAATAAGAAAAAGAGGAAAAAAGATATGACTAGTGGTAGGGGTGATGGTGATCTCCTCATCCGGTGTTGGTGTTGTTGTTAGTGTCGTCAGAGGGCCAGATCACGGTCTCTATGAGACGTTCGCGCATCAACTCCAGATTCTGATCCGAGATCCTCTCATACATCTCCACATGATCACATTTCTACATTCACCACACCATTCAATCATCACTTCACTTCATCTTATACAAATTGATCATACAATCATGCTTGCAATTGCTCAACTAACTAACCTTGATCCATCTTCCATAGAGGTGAAGCCGAGTCACCATCACTCTCTCAGCCAGCTCCAGCCTATCCTGTGTCCAAAAACCACCCATGCTTCAGTCAAGCATTAATTGTTGATGCTATGCCTCTCTATAAACAACCCTTCCCTACCTTGACAAGTTCGCGAATGAAGGTCTTTCCGTAGCCACGCTCATTCGATGCCAAATAACTGCCACACAAACACATTCCAAACTCAATAATTTCCATTTCATTTCACAAGTATTGTATGTATAACTCCTCTTACTTATAAAACCAACGATATTGGGGAGGGTTCATCTCATAAAGCTGGTTCAACACAGTCCTCACTGCTTTGTAAGTGAAGTAGTCCACAATTTGCTGCAATCAAACTCACAATTTGGTCAATCAAAACATGAATTTCACTCACAATTAAGTGTATTAACTGAAATGAAACATACTCTTTTCACATCCTCATAGCTTTCTTCATACTGGCCACCTAATCCACCGACTCCAACAACACTCATCTTTTTCCTGCGTTTCTTCTTCAAATTAGTTGGAGGGGAAAAGAAAGCCCTGTTTGGAGAAGAATCGAGAAATGAAGTGCTCAAATCCAAACGAGGAGGTATATGCTTTCTCCCAATCGAGGAATGCCTCAGCGGGATCAAATCTCCGCCGCTCAAATTGCAGGACGCACACTCCACCAACGACGATGAGCCGCCAACTACACACACTGCTCCCGCCATCTGTTGCAAAAGCCAAACAACAACAAGAAGCACAAACACTCTGTTTTTTTTTTTTTGAATTTCGATGTTATAATTATAGAAAAAGACTATAAGAAGAGATTCAATTTGATTGACCTGGATATATATAGAGGATTCAGATTGGAATTGCTTCTTGCTGACTTGAATATTCAACAAATTAAGCGAGACAAGGCTTCCACGGAAACGGTTGATGCACTTTGGAGAAAAGGGTGTCCAAATTCACGACGGAATGTGTTTGGCCAACGTCGAAAAAAAGAAGACACAAAAACTGGTGATTTGTTGAATTGTGACCAGAATAATATTCTGAGGCTCACAATTTTCCAACCAATACAATCTGTTTTACAAAGCAACCTTCTACGATTGCTTGGATTTGGCACATGTTCCATTTTTTATGTAGCTATTTAAATCACAAATTTGATTAAATTATTATTAATTTGATAAAGTTTCGAAATGTAAGAGGAGTATTAAATTACGAAATTACAAAAAATTTATCCTACACCCCTAAATCCAAAAAATGATGTATCTAAAATATGGTTTAAGTTATTTATTGTTTTGATATTTCATATGATTGTACTATTATTTAAGACTGTGGCTAGCTAAGTAGAGTAGTAAATAAATGTTATCCTAGCTAATTGAAGTGACGTAGACATCCAAATAAGTTACTCCGTTTTTTTAAGTCATGTAGACATCTCAAATATTGAAGGACAATTACCAATTGTATAAAAAATAGTACTACAAAATTTAGCTACAATATTTTTAGTGTAATTAAGATGTAATTAAATGTGAATATATAGAAAATCTATCTGTCGACGTTTGTTTGGCGGTCAGTGACCGGTATAACGGTATTGATTAAAATTTGTTTGATATAGTATTCTAAATATTCACATTGAGTAATGAAAATTTGTTTTTTGACTTTTAAATATTCACATTGATCAAATAAAAAATGTTTTTGACTTCTAAATATTCACATTGATTAAAAGAAATTTGTTTTGAAGTTGTAATATTTATCTTTTTTATTTCTTTTTTTCTTTTTTGCAGTCAGATCTATCTTTTACTGTACTTTTAAGTTTCCCCAAGCCTTTTATTAGTTGGATTTTTTTCAAGACTATTGCTATTACTTTAAATATATTTCAAAACCTCTATTGAATAGTCTAGATAGTGAAAAATGATTTAAAAGCAGTATTCCATTGTTTAGTTTCTTCATTCTCTATGTATGATAATTTCGGGACCTTGTTTAGATGGACAAGCAACAGAGCCATTATGGGTTGGGGCTATGTATCAAATACATAAATTCACTAGCCACTCCATAAATAAAGAAAGAGTAAAACATTTGTAGATACATGAGATGAGACTACGACTTCACTATTAGCAGTTTAAATTCATCACACAATTACGGCAGTGTAGATTGTAGATAAGCATAATTGTCAATGTTTATAAATCGATGTCGCCCTCTTTTTAACAAGTGCACATTTTTAAGTAGGTTTAAAGAAGCCCTTCTCCTTCAAGCTTTCAACGGTTAGCTTGAGGGTTTCTTCGAGAGGAGTGAACTCAACGCCTAGGCTTTTTGCTCTTTCCTTCGAAACCTGATATGTAGGCATCAAAGGCTTGTCATCCGCACACCTGCTCGTAGGATTTCCACGTCAAACGACAGCCATGTCAGTTATAAGCAGCATTGCAGTTAGCAACTTCATGAAAATCTTCCACTAACCCCTTATTATGACTCAAACCCCGACTTACTAATTGGAAGGTCTTACCAAATTGGATACGCTGCTTCGTATTCAGCTCAGAATCCGTGTATAAATAAGTGAAGAAGGAACACAACATGAAGCACCCTTATGGCTACAAACCTAGTTCGATGGGAGTAACAATTTCACAATTCTTTGAGACTTCCTTCGTATGGACTAGGCTATATTTGTCCAACACCGTCCTTTAATTAACGAGTGCAAGAAGCAGAAGTAGCTCAAGACATATTTTATGAGAGCTTGAAAAAGAACAAGGTTCAGTTAAAATTAGTTTTTCAATTTGGTGTCATTGGCTTCAACCATGAAAAAAATTATGTAGAGAGTAGATGCAAACAGTCACATAGTCGATGAGGCTACTAACGTAACGCCAGAAGGTATGTAGTGTAATATATCGAGTTGAAGTCAAGAACTTACTTTTCAGGAAGATGCAAAGTAGGATAGAGTTCATGTAATATCTTCACCAATTCTGAGTAGTGTGCAACTCTTCCCACTGTGCAGTATCTTCCATTAGCTGCAGGGTTCTCGAAAGCCAAAATGTGCGCATTGGCAACATCTCGTACATCTACCCATCCAACTACGGCATTTTGATATGTTTCCGCACCTGTATACATGTTTTTCAACACGATAGGCCAAGATTAGGAACGCAAAAGTTCATTCATCCCAATTCAGCAACAAAAATACCAGACACTAGGATTCTCAGCAATCAAACTTGACTAATCGATCGAAATTTCTACTTAATGTTAAGCTATAAGTCTCAAAATGTAAATGAGGAAGGGATGATTTTGATTAGTGGTATAACTTATAAATCATAATTCATTGAAATTAATGCGCATGAAATTATAAAAGAGATAGCATAGAAGACTTGTATAGTTAAAGCATCAACTGGATAGACATACCATTTATCAAGTTCGAAATTGAAGCAGAACTTGTGTTGAGAGTTGGCTGCAGGAGCGGACCGATTACCATGGAAGGGTTAATTGCAACCATGTCGATACCTTTCTCTTTCACAAATTTCCATGCAGCATCTTCGGCCAATGTCTTTGAAAGCATATACCATTGCTAATGGCAAACATAGTAGAGAAGAATGTAACGGTCCATGGACATACACCAAAAAGTGAAGTTGTCAATACATTCTAAAGAGAGATAGAGCTGATCGCAAGAGAAAGAGAGAAATTGAACATTTAATTATGATAATAGGACAGATTAAGAATTATCCATGCATAACTGTGTGCAATACATTTTTTGTATGTAACACATCATGCAAATTTATGTTCAACATTATGTATATTATTCACGTGGCTCCCCACTTATGAATATACTGATGTTTTAATATGCATACTATGTTTAATTATAATCTACATATTTGTATTCAACTATATACGTGCATATTTGTGTTACTATATGCATAATGTGTACAAATAAACATATTTTAATTTTTGGGGATGGTCACCAGCGTGCGACAGTCTGACACCATTTTGGTCTTCATCGCCATAAATGAACTAATCGTATGAGAAACAGAGAAGATGAACAGTAAATTATGGCAATATATTAAGAACTATCCATGCATATTAATGTTCAGCATTATGCATAAAATCGTTGCCGCCTTATGATCAATAAATGCAAAAAACAATAAAGCATTAGAATTTTGAGGGACAATAATATCCCTATGCATTTTTTATACTAAAAGGGAAGGTGTCACAGTGTGCCACGTGAACAAAAGGTGTGATCAAGATTTGGATCTATATATGTTGAGTGCGAGTGTTCTCACGTTATCAATCTTAACTCACCCTTATATAAGTTTGGCTGAGAATGAAAAAGTACGAAAGAAATGAGAAATATTTTCAGCTCTTTGATCACAAAGATCCGCGGTGAATGCATATCTTTATTGGATTAATGCAGCTCTTGTGTTTGAATCTCATCAGCAGCGAATATTTAATATTTGTTCATTTATTTCATGTTAGTTGATTTTGTGTGCTTGTTAGTTGATTTTATGTGCTTGTTCGTCATTCTCTTTCTCAAGAAAAAATTAATTCTCACAGGAAAAATGCATCCACCATAGATCTTTATGATCACAAAGCTAAACATGATTCCCATTTCTCTCTTACTATTGTCATTCTCACCCAATACATTTCCTATATATATGGGAGGGAGCAAACTGACCTGCGTCTTTTTGCAAAAGTCTGGGTCAGACCACCAAGTCTCATCAACTACAACTTCAGGTGTTCGAGGTTTTCCATTGGCAAACACTGCAGCTATTGAAGATGTTAAAACAATCCTTTTGATGGATGGTGTCCTTGCACATGATCCAAGCACATTGAGTGTCCCTTTTAATGCAGGATCAATCAAATCTGCCTGAAGGAAGTGAGTCAAAGTGACAAAAGTTTAGCTGAATATAGTGAAATTTGAAAACCATATATGTTAACCAAAATATAACAAGAAGGTCCCATTCTCATTTAAGAAAAGTATAAAAGGCTTATTTTCTAGTAGTATTACTTAATTCAAATATCCTTTAGATTATCTATTCAATGTCCCCCAAAATGAAAACTGGGAACACCTGTGGATCATTGGTTCCAATGAAAAATGGGGATGCAGTATGAAAAACACCATCGCATCCGTCAACTACAGCATCAAATGAACCTTCTTCCAGAAGATCTGCTTTAATCAAATTAAGTCTCTCCTTTGCCCCATCAAGTTCGAGCAGGTGTTGAGTCTTCTTTGGATTATCTGCCATATAAATATGTCCACCTTAAAACTAGACATGGTTTCCATTGGCAATATTAATCAATGTATACAACAAAACAAACATCATAGAGGTTGTCAATACCACATACCAGTTCTATCTAACTTCTCTTTCATGGCTTAAACGTAGTATAAGAGAAAAAAAGGATATGCCAAATTAAAGGAACTGACAAATTTACTAGAGGAAGAGATTGAAAGTGCACAAAAGTATATGTGAAGCCTATTTACTTCATATATACAAGAATAGAGAAGAAAATCTGCTAAATTTATTTAAACTTATGGTAACTCCTTAAGATCACAAAGGTGAAGTTCTATGCAATGAATCACCACAGTCCATTTTCATAGCTCAAATGAAAGCTCATAGAAATTTAAACAAGGAGTGAATCCATCTAGCATCATTTAATCAAATTTATCATAAATAGAACTACTCAAGATTAATTAATTTGACGAAGATCACCGCTGAACTACAGGATCTAGAGCAATTTAATTAATTGAGAAGCAAATTTGAGCTACTTTACTGATCTGTTGCCATTCGCTTCGTAGAAACATACAGATCAAGGCGAAATACAGTAAAACCACTAATTAACCTCGCAAAAGTTAGGGCAAAGACCTGTCGAAATCGGTCGAGAGAAACAATAAGGATAATTAAAAATGTGATATGAAAAATAAAGTGAATCCAGATATACTGTATCGCGAAGAGTGAAGTGGAAAACAATGTAAATAGGAGCAGAGATGTAGAAAAGCAAATAGTTAAAGGTAAGGGAGGAGGATGATTGAAGTAGTAACTGGTATCACGAACAGATGCATTGACAGTGTAGCCGCGGCGGAGCAGGAGTTTGACTAGCCAAGAAGCAACGTAGCCTGAGGCCCCTGTTACGCACACCTTCTTCATCTCTGCAGATTATTTGTGATGCTCAGAGAGATTGAGAGAGAGATGATTGTATGGTAGTAGTATTAGTATATGATTGAGTTGGGTAATGCAAGATTTTTTTATGTCGGTTTATTTTTGCTCACACTGCTGAGACTGTGACCCATCAGTTGAGTTTTCCATCAATTTGATAAATAATGGAGTATAACAATTTTATTTGAATTTGTTACTAGTACTATTTTCCATTAGTAAAAAAGAATTGACTATATTAATGGATTGGAAAACAATTTTTTATCCTCAAAGATTGAAAAACTATTCAATTATTCCTTCTTTTTTTCATTATCCTCAAAGAAGGAATAAATTAAAAAAAGAGAATAACATTGGTGTTTATGATAAAAAAATGTGATAATTAAATATGTATAAATAACATTATAACAATTAATAATATTACAAAGAATAAAAAAAAAGGAAAACGTACTCCTTCTAACTGGTACTGTTACCACCCGTGCTATGCACGAGACAAAAGATTTTCAAATACTGACGATATATTAATAACTACATATACAAAAGTAAAAAATATAGAGAAAATAATACATAAATATTTTTACGGATGAGATTATCAATGTATATAAAAAATAGTCATATCATTACCCTCAACCATCTCATATTTGGCATACAATTTTATACAATTTGAATGAATAGTATGAGTGTAGCAATATTAAATAAAAGAAATAACAAAATAGGAGATGATTGGATGAAATATAATAAGATATACAAATAAAGAAAAATATAAAACATAATCCAAAAGAAGAAAAAGGCAAATAATTTGAACGATAAAAGAGTTCATGATTTCGTTTGATTAACAAAGCATAGTTATTCATAACTGCGAAAAAAAAAACTTACAAAAACAACAACAATTCAGTAATTCATAAATTTCGAAAAATTTATAATTGTTTATAAATAAAGAGGAACAAACATACTTAAATATAACTATAAAAAATAACATGACAAAAGATAAAATAGCCCAATATAGTTAACATACATGGCCCAATAATTCTTAAAAATAGATCCCTAAAACAGGAAGATCCCGATATAGTTTAAAATTATCTCAATATAGTTAACAATTCTTAAAAATAGAGCCCAAATGAGTTCAAAAATATTATCTCAATTTTACATACAATGCTGATTCAATAATAGTTCCACAATATCCCACAGAGTTCAACTAAATTACTAAAAGAAACCCACACAAAAAATAACATGAAAGTCCAATATCTTAAATTCTATGAAATGGCCCAATCAAAATTGCCTCTCACATTTGAAAAGTCCAACATCAAACATATTACAAAACCAACCGATTTTATCCAAAATATTGCACTTAATATTAACTAATTACAAATTATCAAGTTAATTAAACAACTTTATGATCTAATAACATATTTTAAGAATATATATATATATATAAATATATATATAAATATATACTTTCTTCTGCATTTTCACACGCCGCTTGAGCGACGAAAACCCTAGATCTGCTCCCCTGGTCGCCGATTCCACCACCAAATCGGAGAAAAAGACGTCATAGACTGCGACTACGACCACCAAAATCGGCGACACGTTATCTTCTAATCGGTTTTGCCATCGCAAAATCAGGGACAGGGCACAAAACTTACACACTCCAGCGACAACGGAAGCGTTTCACACGACGGTGAAATCATATTTTCGACCAACCGAAGGAAGCAATTTTAGGTAAAAACAAAACAGTTCATAAATTTGAAAAAATATCACAAATCGTCAATATTTATCAAGTTTTTAATTATTTCACTAATTAATTTACATGTACGGAGCAAAAATGGATTGCTATGGACGATTCAAGGCAAAGAGGATAAACAAACGACTTCTCAAAATTTGGCTGTGAGCCTACAACAGATCCAACAACATATCACAAAGGAGGTTGAAACGATGGGGTTTTTCTCCTCAAGGTGTTTAGGTGTCGTTCAAGCAAGGATATATCCTACTGGTCAGGATAGCGATCCTCACTAAGCCTAGACCCTGGTTTCAAAAATTCCTCAACCCACTTCTACTGATCAGTATAGTGGTGGTAAGGGTCGAATCCCACAGAGATGGTGCGTTAAAACTATTGTGGTGATATTCTGGATGGTTTGGTTAGCTACCACGCTCGGGTTGAGTTTCTACCTAGGCAAGAATTTAAAGGTAATTTCCTACTGACTAGAATGGGGAAAGAAGTGTAGGGGTGCAGCTGTGTACGTGGAAATAGGGAGACATTTTTGTAACAGAAAATATTTGGAAGGTACGGGATTCTATTTTGGGCTAGACAGAATATTCAGAGGGTAGTGGTAGACATGGTGACTAGGCTGACAGATCTGCAGGTTATAACTAAAAGTAAAGGACAAAAAGCAAAAAGCATCTAAAAAAGCAAAGTGGTCCCCAACATTAGACAGGGACATCATCTTCTTCAACAACACAAACTAAAATCAGAAAATAATTCCAGATTCAACACGGAAACACAGTTTATCAATTCGCGAACACAGATCCACAAATAAGAACACCAAATCTGAAATCAAAACTCAGAAAATGCAACTCCGCGTACTGGTCAGCAGGAAAACGAAAACGAACTCAAACAAAACTTCACATGCAGCGATTCACTCACGATCAAACAGTTCCACGTTTAACTAAGGAAATTTTGACGGAAACAAGGAAGGAAAAGATTCAGCACTTAAAACACAAAAGAACCTTAGATCTAAGCTAACTAGGCGGAAAAGGAAGGAAAAGAAATCAACACCATAACTGAAACGGAAATCAACTTCATATCTTAAACACGTTCGGATCTTCCACGAGTACTTCAAAAACAGAAAATATCCGAAAGCAAACACAGATCCAATGTAAGGAAAGTAAGTAAATTAAACTACGAAAGCGAATAAAAGTGTTTTGCCACTCCGGGCGATGATATCTCTAACTACGGTTCTGCTGGCTGGAACGGACGATCTGGAACTCCGGGAACATCTAGATCTTCAAGTGACCATGGCAGTGGCGATGAACGAGATTCTGGACTGGGCTGAAGGACTGAACTCCGAGAGATTTCTACCTAAGAGTGATGATGATGAATGATTGGTGATTCTCGTTGATAATCCCCTTCTCCTCTCCAAGTGGCTTCCTTTTATAGGGAGGCTTACCCTTGATTTTTAGGGTAAGTCCTTGCGGTGAGATGACTTCTTTGCCCTTAATTGTGATTGAGCAGTCCCAGCTATCCTCCTTCTCCATCTCGAGCCATATTTGCATGTATACTGGTCAGTACGTAATCGTCCTGACGCCCTCTTCACTTGAAGTGTCTGAAACTCTGCCTACTGGCTGGAATGCTTACCCTGCACGCTTAAGCAACTAGTTTTTGCAGATTTAATTCAATTACGCACATCATACTGACCAGTAACCTAGGCCTAGAATACGACTTATCAGAGGTCGAAAAACCTACAAAAATTAGGGCGAAATGTTCTGGTCGAAGATTGGAAATTTTAATTCGCTCCAAATTCGCTGAAAATTCAATGGATCTATACAGGCCCGGTCCTGAGTTTTTATTGGCCCGGGGCGGAACTAAAAGAGGGGCCCCATAATAATACTATAAACTAATAGTAACAATAACAACAGTAGTAATAAAACACTTCAATACATCCAAGACAATATTTATAGCATACAATTTATATTATTACCTTAAAAGTTTCTTCTAGCATTTCTCGATGCGAAATCATCGATGATGGCATTAATGTTGATCTGATCCAATAATTTCTTCTCGATGCATAAAGTGGCCAAACCATTTAACCTTTCTTGAGACATTATGGACCTTAGATAATTCTTCAATAGTTTTAACTTTGAAAAGCTTCTTTCAGCTGATGCCACTGTCACAGGCACAGTAAATAAGATCCGGTATGCAATAGAAATATTAGGATAACAATCAGCTTCATGGACAAATTCAAAAATCTCCATAGCAGACATTGATCTATCTGGCAAAGTGGACTGCATAACAGTTAACTCAGAAATTAGATCATTTATCTCAACATCAGATGAACCATCTAGAGAGAAAGTTTCTGAAAATTTGGTGCAGCACTCTTTTAGTCCATCACTATCCAATGACTTCAAGGTTTCTGAACTCATTATAAACCCAAATATACCTTTGAATGATTGGAGTTCCTCAAATCTACTTTTTAGTGAACTGATTGCATTGTCGACCATAACAAGAAAATAATTAACTTCAAAGTCCTTCTCAGCTTGCAAAATCGCTTCATTGTAGTCAGTTTCATCAAATTGTTTCTTCCTAGTAGCACGACGCTTTACTGGAAATGTTGTCTCTACACCCATTTCAGATGCAATTTCAGTGGCAATGATCATACTCGAAGCAAATCCTTCATTTCTATAGGTGTCAAAATAACTCAGCATTCCTTCTATCTGTTGTAAGGTAGAATCAATGTACATGGATGGTGATTGCAGCTTCTTGCTTACAGTATTTACAGCAAACAAAATATCATGCCAAATAACCATACCAAGTATGAACTCAAAGCTGCCAAGGATATCAAATAAATTTTTTGCATCACTCCTATCCTTGGCTTCAGTGTCACTATCTTCACTCAATGATAGCAAAGCTGATCTTAGTTCAGGAGCTTGATATCTAATTGCTTTGATACTTTTAATTCGACTTTCCCAACGAGTACTGCTCAATGATTTCACAGTTAAATTTTTGACATGTTCAAGCAAAACACTCCATCTCTTGGTAGAACTAGCAAATAATACATATATCCGTTGCACAACTCCAAAGAATGAAATAGCCTTACGACATGATTTCGCCATATCACAAAGAGTAAGATTAAGACTGTGGCAAGCACAAGGCATATACAAAGCTCTTGGATTTATATCAAGCAACCTCCTTTGTACTCCCTTATTTTTTCCTTTCATATTAGAGCCGTTGTCATAGCCTTGGCCCCTAATGTCACCAATATTGAGACCAAATGATTTGATAGAAGCAAGCAAAACATTGAAAAGCCCTTCACCAGATGTGTCATCCACCTTTAAAAAACCAAGAAAGTACTCTTCAATTTTTATTTTTCCATCAGACATATCAACACATCGAACCAACAAACTCATTTGTTCTTGGTGACTCACATCAGGGGTGCAATCAAGGATAACTGAGAAATATTTGGCTTCTTTAACAGTCTTTATGATAGAATTTGTAATGTCAGAGGCCATAAGAGAAATCAACTCATTCTGAATTTTATGACTAAGATAATGATACCGAATCTCTTTGTTTTTAAACCGTCTAATGTGGTCTTCCATTACAAAGTCAAATTCTGCAATCATCTCACAACAAGCAAAGAAATTTCCATTAAGATCATTGTAAAGTTGCTCACTAGATCCTCTGAATGCTAAACTTCGTTTACCAAGAAATTTCACAATAGCAACTATTCTTAGCATGACTTTCCTTATGCGCTCTTTCTCCTTTGCAATCTCCTGTTGCAACTCCTTGTCAATCGTTTTATTTTTGCTTAGTCTAGCTCTCAATTCATTCCAAGAGTTCATGTTGATAATATGATCAACACTAGCTTCATGCTCTCTCAGCCTCTCACTAGTATGCCTCCAATCTCTAAAACCATCAAGCCCCAAATAGCTCTTGCGGTTGTGAGAACCAAAAAGCTTACAACAAAAGCAAAATACTTTGTCAACTTGTTTTGAATAGACTAACCATTTTCTGTCACGTAGCTCTCCATTTTTCATTTTTCTAGAGTAATGACTGTATGAAAAATGTCTTGAGTTGGCATCCAAAGGAAATATAATATTTTCTTCTCTTATAGGTCCTTTCTCCACTAATGTATCCCTTGCTTTATTATCAAGATTGTCCCAGTTTACCGGATCATACATATTTGTAGTAAAAACTGGTTCTTCATCTACACTGGTAGAGGGCACATGATTACTCACATTGTTAATATCATCATCTGTATTGATGCCAACATTGTCATCGGTAGGGTCTTGATCTTCTGGATTAGTGTTAGGTTGTTCTTCCACAGCAACTATCGCCCACTCATCTTGATTTCTCGAAGCGCTAGTATTGTGCTTAAAAAATTTATCAATGGATCCTCTTTGTGATTCTGTCAACTCATCTAAGCGTTTCCTCTTTTTCCTTTTCTCACTGCCTGATGGGTGCCTATGCCTTCTAGATGACATGAGGGCGCTGGAATTTTAGAAAGGTAATCATCAGACAAGACATTGAAATAGAGGGCACTAGGGCAGATGCTAACAGTTGAATTTTGATTCAACGAAGGAGGATCAATGAAGGGGCTTACGAGTGCAGGGAGTGAGGGAGATTGGAATCCAATTTGCCTCCAATCCGGGCAACGGGGCAAGTAGATGAATCGCCACTCGCCAGCAGACGATTGTGAGTTGGAGCGATGGCGGATGGCCGGTGGCCGGCGGCGCTACCTGTTACGTCAATTAGATGTACGTGAGGCTTATTAGCTTGTATTTAGGCTTTAGCGCTGCCTGCCTTTGCGGCTCTCTGCTGTGGGCTCTTGTTTCTTGCTTGGACCTGGCCCAGTAGCATGTATATACTCATGTATGTATTTGGATTTTGGAGGCCCCAACGTTTTGGGGGCCCGGGGCGGGGGCACTGCTCGACCCCCCCCAGGGCCGGGCCTGGATCTATAGACCTAAAAGGTAAAATGTTTTCACAAACGTACTGTAAAAAGCCTTACGGTTTATAGAGATATTGCTTATAAACACTTTTCTAAATGTATTTGGATGTATTATTCTTGATATAAACCGTGCAAATTTCAGTATTTAGAATGTGTTTCAAACACAGTTAGAGAATTTTTATACTATACTAACCAACTTCATTTACTATTACAGAAACAGATAAAAAACATCCTTATGAATAGAAGTCCACCAACAATGAAAGCAATAATCAAGTAAAATAACTTCAAAACCTAATAAGATAAGTGACCTTACTTTTTTAAATTAATGCTCGAAAATTATGATCACATGTACTGCAAAATGTAATCTGTTGCACACTTAAACACCCTTTAAGCTTTGCAAATTTCTTTAATTTCTTCATAGTGGAAAAATATTTGAATCAAACTATCTCAAAAATGGAAAATAGATAGCTAAAATATAGATTTACTGGATATAGTAGATTTTGCTAATATAATTATCAATCGCTTCCATTATTTTCAATCAAGATTTAATGGACATAGTAGTTAATTAATGTTGTGACTTGTTTAATATTACAATTTTATCATTCCAGTGAACGAATGCAGCAACATTTTTATGCATGAATGATCTTAAACAATTTCAAGAAGCATGGAAACCAAAGAACACATATTGCATGGAAAACTGGAATAAGATGTGAGTATGTACATTCTACATAAAATCAAATGCAGAAAATACTGAAAAACTAATGAATCTACATTCTGAATTTTAAATGCATGGAGAAAAAGAAAAAATAACTCCTTTGCAGAGCAGTGCAAAGTCTCAAGAATAACACAAACGGAAGGAATGGCAGATTGAATGTTGTAACTTGTTTAGTTTTACAATTTTATCATTTCAATGAATGGGCAACATTTTTTTTGTTGGAATCATCTTAAACACTTTCAAGAAGCATGGAAACCAAAGAACACATATTGCATGAAAAACTAATGAATCTCCATTGCTAAACTTGGGCAATACACGAAACGTGCGCCAAATAATAAAAAACTGTCAATCTCATATTACTCATGAATTTGTGTAACACAACAAAACAATACATGCTGTCAGATTCTACAACGATACACACCTGGTCTTCTTCGATTTAGAAAAACAGACAAACATGTCTTTTTCAATGGAGAAGAGACGTTGAAAGTTTAGGGAGAGAAGACAGATTGCAGCGTGAAATCGTGGAGAATAACTGCTGAGATCTTTGATAGAGATAATCAAGGAAGTTACCATAACAAACTAATTTGTGTATCCCAATTTTGACCTTTTCAAATTTTTTAATCATTTAAATTAAATTCAAGAGACATTATTTTCGGCCATCGGATCTTGAAAATGAAGGGCCGAGATTCAGTTGGATAATAGAACAAAAAATGGAAAAATGATATGAATACGTCCTTATATATATGCTAAAGACTTAGTAGCTGTTTCAGCTGATGGAATGGAAACAGTCTCAACTCTCAACTAAAATTGCTGAATCTTCATGTTATTTGTATTTTGTTGTGCATCTTTTATTTTTCAACATGATTTTATTAGACATAAGATTACAATAATGTTGGTGGAAACGATACAATGCGATCGAAATTTGTTTAAGTTCTTGATGCGTGTAAAATTATGAACATACCTGTATTAGGAACAATAGGGGCTGCTATGTAAAATTACACAGCAAAGGATCCCAACCCTCGATGCAGTGTAGCATGGATTCGAGGAGTCCATGAGTGTAGAAATCATGGTATTAAATATGCCCGGTCAATGGATTTTGACCAAATAATAAATGTGACGAGACATTTAATTTTGTGAAATTAAATGACATAGCGTCGATCTACATTTTACGTAGATAAATGTAGTATATTCACTTTCTCAAATCCGATTTCCGGTGAGTGAGAAATAGTGGATTAAAGTTGGGCATAATTAGCTTTTATTAAAGCTTGGAGTTGGAGCTTAGGGAATAATTAACTAGTGTTAATTATCCCACATTGGAGGATTAACACATCTTTTAATGTGTATAAATTAAGTGACTTTATGTTACTTAATAATTATAGTGGACCAAGATGGGTGAAAGAGCCCACACGCGCACACGCGCGCGCCGCCGCCGCCCGCCCGCCCGCCCGTGCTCGCGCTCGCGGTCACGGGCCGCGGGCCCGATCCCGATGTTGATCTTGGATCTTGGCAATTGGTCTTTGGATGGTCTTTGGGCTTGGGGCTTGGCCCAAACTATTCTTTTTGGACCACCGTCGAGTCAGCAATCCAAGTGGCTTGACACGTCGTCAAGCGAGGCACAGTCACGACTGCCACGTGAGAAATCCACACGCTCCACACACGGATGGCACACTCCTGCCACACGCTCGTAACCGTCGGCGGTTACAAATCTGCCATGATGAGCCTTCATGGCTGTTGACCCACAGCAGTGGACTGAGCCTATAAATAGGCTAGCCACTCCATGCATTACAACATATCATTCACAAGCATTACAGCATAAGCTCTCTCCCTCTCTGCATTGTCTTTCTGTCGAAGCTCTGCCCTCTCCTACATCCAGTTCGCCGGAGCTCTACTGATTGCGGTGCTGCATCAATAGGGACGTAGCCGTTTTACCTTTGGGGACGACACGCCAAACCGAAGAGCACTACCGGGGCGTATCTCGTCTTGCGGGAAGAGGCCTCCTCGACTCGGCTCAAACAATTTTTACGGTTACTGTTTCGTTTTTACATTTGTAATCTCATTCTAGTTCAGTTTCCTCTTTTGTATTCCTTCTTTTGGGTTGTATTACGCCCGGCTTTTATCTCTTGTAATCCCCAGAAACCAACAATGGCAAGACGAGATAACTTGCCTTTGAAGGGATTTGGACCTCCTAAACTGAACTAAAACTTTCGAAACAATTAAAACCTTTGCTGGAGATGTCGACTGAATCTAACACCACTGCTGCCGCCACCGCCGCCGCCATTCCCTCCACCATGGCGACCACTGGACCGGTCAATACGTCGTCAATTCCGACGATGATGCCCACTCCCGGGCGCTATCCCTCTTCATCAACAACCCCTTGGGAGTTCGTTAACTCCCTTGGGCTCACTGGTGGATCCACCTCGAGTGGATCGGTTGGTTACACTTTTAGTGGTTCCTTCGGATCCTTTAATGGATCGAGTGTTGGGGCTTTCGGGCCTCACACGAATGCTGGGGCCTTCGGGTCTCATGCGAGTGCTAGTCCCTTCGGGGATAGTACGTTCATGGCGGGCTCTATGCCTAACGTGAATGGTGGAGGCTCTATGCCCAACCACGTTGTTGGCTCCTTCGGGGGCAACGAAATTGGTTCCTTCCAAGGACCAACTGCGGCACCTTTGGCACCAAGAATGATGCCACCGGCCGAGAAACCACCCAAGTTTGGAGGATCAGACTTCAAGAGATGGTACCAAAAGATGTTGTTCTACTTGACAACATTGGGCGTCGCCAACTTCCTCACGGAGAACGAGCCGCCCGCGCCAAGCGACCAAGAGACTAGGCTCGAAGTCATGGCGGACTATGAGGCTTGGAGAAAAGGGGATTATCTATGTAAAAACTTTATTTTAAGTGCATTAGATGATAACCTCTATAATGTATACTCCAATGTAACCACATCTAAACAAATGTGGGAAAGCCTAGAGAAGAAATATAGCATAGACAATGCTGCAGGGACTGAACAGGTTGTAGCATCCAAGTTTATGGACTACAAGATGGTCGACTCTCGACCCATCATGGAGCAAGTCCAAGAGCTCCAAATGATCATCCACTCCTTAGTGGCTGAAGGGATGACCTTGCCCGATAAGTTCCTAAGGTGCACGATCATTGACAAGCTCCCTCCAAATTGGAAGGACTTCAAGAGTTATCTCAAGCACAAGCGAAAGCAGATGACCCTTGAAGACTTGATCATGAAGTTGCGCATCGAGGCCGACGTGCGCAAAAGTGATCAAAAGGCTAAGGGATTCGCCCCAAATGAAGCCAAGGCCAATCTGTTGGAGCGGGGCGGACCCTCCAACAAACGCCCTCGCCCAAACCGTCCAAATGACAAAGGGAAGGGAAAGCAGCCTTCAAAGAAGTTTGAAGGCGACTGCTACAAGTGTGGCAAACCAGGCCACTTTGCTAAAGACTGCCGCAGAAGAAGAAGCCGGCTGCCCACGTCGTTGAGAAGGAGTTAAAGGACTGGGATGAGAACGACCTCATTGCTGTGGTCACTGAAGAGGTCAACCTTGTTAACAACAACAAGGGTGGCTGGTATATTGATACCAGCGCCACTGCACATGTTTGCGCAGATAGGAGTATGTTCTCCACCTACAACAACGTTGAAGGGAGAAAGATAAACATGGGGAATCAAGCCTCGTCTGAAATCCTCGGAGTTGGTGATGTAATCCTCAAGATGACGTCTGGCGTCTCAATCACCTTGAAGGATGCGCTGCACGTTCCGGACATCCGGAAGAACCTAGTTTCAGGATCAATACTAGTGAATAAGAGTTTTAAACTTGTATTTGAATCCGATAGGTTTGCATTGTATAAGTTTGGGAAGTCCCTCGGAAAAGGTTATGTAACCGACGGACTTTTCAAGCTTAGTGTAGCAACACTGCGTGTTCCAAAGCCACTGGCTAATAAGAATAAAGCATCTACTTCCTCTTATTTAATTGAGTCTTCAAATTTGTGGCATTGTAGATTGGGACATGTGAATTCAAAAGCTATTAAAAGATTAGTGAATTTAGATTTACTAAAGGCTAATGAATTGGATACCCAAGATAAATGTGAAATTTGTCTTGAAGCAAAAATGACTAAGTTGCCGTTTCATTCGGTTGAACGAAGCACAAAACCCCTTGAATTAATTCACACGGATGTATGTGATTTAAAGATGGTGCAAACAAGAGGTGGTAAAAAGTACTTTATCACTTTCATAGATGATTGCACAAGGTATTGCTACATTTATCCTTTAAGAAGTAAAGATGAAGCAATAGAAGCGTTCAAAAATTATAAGAACGAAGTTGAGAATCAACTTGGTTGTAAAATCAAATCGATTCGAAGTGATAGAGGAGGCGAATATGTAGCCCCGTTTGAGGAATTATGCAACGAAAGTGGTATAATCCATCAAACGACTGCACCATATTCACCACAATCTAATGGTGTTGCAGAACGCAAAAATCGAACTCTAAAAGAGATGATGAATGCACTGCTACTAACTTCAGGATTACCACATAACATGTGGGGGGAAGCTGTTTTGACAGCCAACTATATCTTGAATAAGATCCCTCTCAAAGGAAAAGATGTCACTCCTTATGAGTTGTGGAAGGGAAGGAAGCCATCCTACACCTCAAAGTGTGGGGGTGTTTGGCTAAGGTGATGGTTCCTCCGCCCAAAAAAGTTACAATCGGACCTAAGACGGTTGATTGCATCTTCATTGGATATGCACTTAACAGTAGTGCATATCGATTTGTTGTTCACAAGTCTGAAATATCGACTATCACAGTAGGAACACCAATTGAGTCGAGGAATGCTGTATTTCTCGAAAATACATTTCCTTGCAAAGACAAGGAAAAAGTCTCAACCAATTCTGAGACAAGAATTGAAGAAGCCACTAGTTCTAAACAAGTGGAAGAAGAAGCCACTAGTTCTAAATCAGCAGATGCGGAACCTGAATCGCGCAAGCGTGCAAGGCCCGATCCAAAAGATACAGTACTAAGACGTGGTAATAGAGTCAGAACACCAAAAACTTTTGGTCCTGACTACATTGCTTTCATGTTGGATGAAGAACCAACATCGATAAAAGTAGCCTTTGCTGGCCCAGACGGGCTGCATTGGAGAGAAGCTGTTCAAAGCGAAATTGATTCAATTTTGCTAAACCACACATGGGTGTTGGTTGATTTGCCCGAAGGTGCTAAACCTTTAGGATGCAAATGGGTTCTTAAAAGAAAGTTTAAGGCCGATGGAACAGTTGATAAGTATAAAGCCTGATTAGTAGTAAAGGGTTTTAAACAAAAGGAAGGACATGACTTCTTCGATACCTATTCACCTGTAAGAAGGATTACATCTATACGAGTGCTTCTCGCTATTGCTGCATTGCACAATCTTGAGATTCATCAAATGGATGTAAAGACCGCGTTTCTAAATGGTGAACTAGAAGATGAAATCTATATGGAACAACCCGAAGGGTTTGTAGTACCTGGACAAGAGAAAAAGGTATGCAAGCTCGTAAAGTCCCTATATGGATTGAAACAAGCGCTATTGCAATGGCACTTGAAGTTTGATAATGTGATGTTATCAAATGGGTTTAAAATCAACGAGTGCGACAAATGTGTCTACATCAAGAGCACTAATAACGGTCATATTATAGTGTGTCTCTACGTTGATGATATGTTAATCTTGGGTAGTAACACTCAAGTAATTAACGATACAAAGGCCATGTTAAAGAGAAACTTTGACATGAAAGACATGGGTCTAGCCGATGTAATTCTTGGAATGAAGATTCTAAGAACGAATGATGGAATCATCTTAACACAATCACATTATGTTGAGAAGATATTGAATAAATTCAAAGCCTATGATGGCACGCCGGTTAAGACTCCAATTGAACTCGATGTTCACTTGAGCAAAAACAAAGGCGAGCCCGTTGCACAAGAAGAGTATGCACGGGTCATCGGGTGCATTATGTACTTGACTAATTGCACTCGACCTGACATTGCTTGTGCCGTGAACAAGTTAAGTCGTTACACGAGCAATCCAAGCAAAGAGCATTGGAGAGCTCTTGTGAGGGTTTTGAGATATTTAAAACACACTCAAAATCTTGGGCTACACTTCTCGAGATACCCCCCGGTACTTGAAGGGTACTGTGATGCCAATTGGATATCCGATAATAGAGACTCACTTTCAACAAGTGGATATGTCTTTACTATTGGGGGTGGTGCTGTATCGTGGAAATCCACAAAACAGACATGTATAGCCCGATCAACAATGGAATCGGAGTTCATTGCCTTGGATAAGGCTGGTGAGGAAGCCGAGTGGCTTAAGAACTTCCTTGAAGACATTCCATGTTGGTCTAAGCCAGTGCCACCAGTGCTGATCCACTGCGATAGCCAAGCAGCTTTTGGAAGGGCAAACAATGGCTTCTATAACGGTAAGTCTCGACATATACGTTGACGACATAACACCGTGAGACATTTGATCACAACAGGGGTGATTACAATTGACTATGTGAAGTCAATAGATAATCTAGCGGATCCGCTAACCAAAGGGTTAAACCGTGATCAAATGAATAAGTTGCTAGAGGGAATGGGTTTGAAATCCACAAACTAAAGAACTATCATAGTGGTAACCCAACCATGATGACTGGAGATCCCAAGAACTTGGTTCAAAGGGACAACTAAGCTATGAGAGTTCATGAGAAACACTCAACTATATCTATTCCCTAGAGAGCAATAGAGTGTTGGAGAGCTTGCCTAGTGGTAAAGGCTAAGTCTATGACTTTTAATGGTTCTTAAGGATCTCAAAGAGATGGAATTCTCAAAGAGACCAAGTATGGCAAGGTACTTGACTAAGAATCACCTATGTAAGTGCGAAGTGTGGTCGCTTCATAAAAAACGCACTTATGAATCCAAAGTGGCTTGGCCCAAACTATTCTTTTTGGACCACCGCCGAGTCAGCAATCCAAGTGGCTTGACACGTCGTCAAGCGAGGCACAGTCACGACTGCCACGTGAGAAATCCACACGCTCCACACACGGATGGCACACTCCTGCCACACGCTCGTAACCGTCGGCGGTTACAAATCTGCCATGATGAGCCTTCATGGCTGTTGACCCACAGCAGTGGACTGAGCCTATAAATAGGCTAGCCACTCCATGCATTACAACATATCATTCACAAGCATTACAGCATAAGCTCTCTCCCTCTCTGCATTGTCTTTCTGTCGAAGCTCTGCCCTCTCCTACATCCAGTTCGCCGGAGCTCTACTGATTGCGGTGCTGCATCAATAGGGACGTAGCCGTTTTACCTTTGGGGACGACACGCCAAACCGAAGAGCACTACCGGGGCGTATCTCGTCTTGCGGGAAGAGGCCTCCTCGACTCGGCTCAAACAATTTTTACGGTTACTGTTTCGTTTTTACATTTGTAATCTCATTCTAGTTCAGTTTCCTCTTTTGTATTCCTTCTTTTGGGTTGTATTACGCCCGGCTTTTATCTCTTGTAATCCCCAGAAACCAACAATGAGAGCATTGTCGCAGCTGAATGGATACATATGGAAGAGTCCTCTTATATTGCTTATAGCATCATAATCAAAAATCAAGACCAAATCTATATCCTTAGATTTTAAAATGAGTGGATGAGATTAAATCTTACGAATTGTAATAAATAGTAGACAAAATATCAATAAAGGGGTAAGATCGTCATTCTGTTATCACATCATAATTTTCGTGTTTTTTATATCAACATAGTGCATTACAATATGAACACAATGACATGAGTATTTCAACACAAGTACACGAAAATATCAATACGGTTTTATTGAGATTTTACATGCATTATATTGAATTTTTTAAATATATTTGTTGATAAAAATAAACTTATCAACATATACGAAAACTGAAATAAAAATAATCAAATTTCATCATCTGAACGTTGTCGGAACATATGCAATTGAGATCTCGTTAGAATCCTTATAAAAATTACCTTTAATTTGATATATTTTTTGTGAAAAAATAATTTAAATCGAGAGAGTTTTGTAAATTTAAAATATTAGAATATTTTAGTAAAAGAGAATTGACATTAATACACCTTAATTTTATTTAATTATTATTTAAATTTTAAATATAATCCAAATGACATTATATCAACCACTACATCCCTATATATATATAGACACTTGTTAATTCCACTTTATTAGTTAGTTAATAATCTAATGTTTAGTCTTTTTAAAAAATAAATTCCCAAAAGTATATAAGTTCATATCGAATAGTGATAAACTCATAAACCTATATAATACTGCAATTTAATCTTTTTCATAATTTCTACTCCTATAAATAAGGGATTGGTGTACTTAAGAAAAACAACATTTTTTCAATATATCTAATTATGTAATTGATCCAATATAATTTTAAAACTCATATTCATTTATTTATAAAAAATCTTTCTAATTTAGATACAAGTCATTTTCTCATTCAATCCGTCTGCAAAAGTATTATTTTTATTTTTAGTAATAAATTATTATTTTTTGCATTTTTCTATTTTTTATTCAATTTAAAAGTTAATTTATTCTCTTTTATTTTATCAATATAAGTATTAAAAAATATGCAGAAAACATGTCATGGACAACTATAATTAGAGCATCCGCATCGCCGTCTAGATGCGGGCTCAGTCTCGTCTTGGCGAGACGAGACCGCATCGAGACGGCGATGCAAGGTGCCCGTCGCGTCGCGTGTCCCGCCCCGGAGAAGAAGCTGGCGAGCCAGCTTGCCACGCGCCAGTGCCACGTGGCAAGCTCTGGAGCGCGGCGTGACGCCCACTCGCGGGCCCGCGAGTGGGCGTCATCATGTTGAAGCAATAAATAATTTTTTTTTAAAAAAAATAGATTTTTTGAAAAAAAAAATTAAAAATTTTAAAGGGTAATACCACAGTTTGAAACGGTAATTTTTTAATTTTTAATTTTTAATTTTTTTATTCTATAAATACTCCCACCTCTTTCATTTTACACAAACACACTATCTCTCACCTTTTTTTTCTTCTCATCACTATCATATCATCTCTCTTTCCTCTCCAATTTCTGCAAAAATGTCCGGTGACGTAAACTCCGGCGGGGAGGGTGGCTACGACTTGAACGCGTTTGTCGACTGGGGGGCATGTACAATGTTTTGGGTGCCCATATTGTCGGCATTGCGTATCTGGCAGGACAACATGGTATTCCGCCACCGCCTTCGGGAGATGATTCGCTGGCAGAGTAGTTTTTATAATTTAAGTGTGCAATTTTTAATTTCTAGTATTTCAAATTATGTTTTTTTAACTTTTTTTAAGATTTTAATTGTGTGTTTTATTTTTATTTTTTTAGGATGTGTGTTTTTATTAATTGAATTTTGTTGGAAATAAAAATAAAAAATGAAATTGAATGAATAGTTAAGGGATAAGATGATTTTAAGAGATGAGGGTTGCAGGTGCTGTCTCTTAGTTAAGAGATAGGGTAAAAACTGCAGTATGACCCATGAATAGTTAATGAATGAGACGGTATTGAGACGTGGATGTGGATGGCCTTACCCATTCTATCTCATTGAAACATTTCTTTTTTGACGTAAGATTTTATTCAGTCTGTTTAAGTTAAGTTTAGAACATAAAATAGAGAATGGTATTTCAATTTTTTAGAAATATATTTTGAATAGGATAGCTCATAAAAAAGACTAGAATGAAAGGAATATAATATACACTACCTCTATTATAAAGATTATATCCATTTATTAATTGACACGCGATTTTAGGGATGTTGTTTATTAGGTTAAGTAAAGATAAAAAAAAAATATTCTCTAATTAATGTACTGTATTAATGTTAAAGAGAAAAAAGAGATTTAAAATGAACAAAATTAAGAAATCACTAAAATAATGATATTTTACTCTCTTTTTATTTACAAAAAGATTTATCGAAGTGGGCGTGGCAATAAAAAAATCCCCCCTTCGTATTGCGAGCCCTCCAAAATTCAAATTTGATTCCCATCTCCAACTCCTATAATCGAGTTTAAATCTAACAAAATATTCAAAAAAAAAAAACATTTGAAAACCTCAACCCTTCATCTTGAATCCCTAAATTCCCTTTCGCCACCACCAAAATTAGGTCAAAATTTTTCCGCTTAAAGTAAAGGAGATGGCGAAGAAGAAAGTATCCAATGTCAAGCCATCGCAGAAGCAGGACGCAACGGTGAAGTCTCAATCGATGGACTCGCCGCCGCCGTCTTCCGTAGATTCGGAGAAGCTCGAGAGCCTCAAATCTCTGAATCAGATGCTGCTCAAGGAGGCGGTCGAGCGCCGCCAGCAGGTGGACTCACTTCTCCAGTCCAAAGGCTCTCTGGAGATGGAGCTGACTCGCTCGAACTCGGACAAGGAGGCTTTGGGCTCCGAGTTGACTCAGCTTGTTGAGCGGGTGGCCGAGCTTGAACTTGAGAGGAGAGTTGTGGCAGTTTATGTAGCTGTTCAGGTCGGTGTGGAAGGGGAGGAGATTGTTCGGGAAATGAAGGGGTTGGAGATGGAAATTAGGGAAAAGGAGAGAGAGGTAGAGGAGAGGGCTAGTACGATTGCGAGGCTGAATGCAGCGTTGAGTGAGAGCGAAGGTGCATTGGGGGCTGAGAGAGCGGCTTCGAAGCGAGTTCGCGTGGAGAGGGATGTTTTTGAAGCTAAGCTGAATCGACAAATTGAGGAGGATTTAGGGTTGAGGGCGAATCTGGCTGAATTGAGTGAAAAAATTAGGGATTTTGAAAGGGAGATTGAAGAGTCACGATCTGCCTATAATGCTCTAGTGAGTGAGAGAGAAGGAATGGCGATCCGGATCAAGTTGCTGATGGAAGAGAAGGAATCGTCGGTGAGGGATTTGAAGGAGTCGAATAAACTTTTAGAGAAGATGAAGGATGAAATCAGTGTGATTGTTAGGGAGAAAGGAGAGGTTGAGAAGGAGAAGAATGGGGAGATAGGCAAAAGGTTAGAGTTGGAGAATGTTATGACTGGAATCAATGAGATGGTGGCTGGCTTGAAGAATGAAGAGGCGAATCTGCAGAAGATTGTGGCCGAGTTGGATAAGAAGTGTGCTGAGGGTGAGGCGAAGCTTAGTGAGATGTGGAAGGAGACTGATCGATTGGTTGGGGAGATGAAGTTGAGTGAGAAGAGGATTAAGGAGTTGGCTGGTGAGAAAGGTGTGATTGAGAGGGAATTGAATGATGCGCTGAAGAATTTAGCTGAGAGGAGTCTTGAATTGGAGGGCTTAGCTAATGAGAAGATTGTGATTTTGGAGGAGAAAAGTAATGTGGAGGGCCGAGTTAGAGAGTTGGGAAGCCATGTACATGAACTTAGGGATGCTGTTGTCAAATTGGAGGGATCGAATGTGGCTTATGTTGACAAGATAAGGAACTTAGAAACTCAAGTTGGTGAGTTCAAGAGTAAAGTCGAGAAGGTTTATGTTGAAAGGGAAGGAGTGGAGCGTTGCCTCGATGAGGAGAAGCAGAATGCACTGAAACTAAAGGCTAAGATTGAAGAAATGGAGAAAAGAATCAAGGAAAGCCACAAGGCTAGTAAGGCGGTGAAGACAGAGAAGGCTGCAATCTTGAGTGAGAAAGTGGAGTTAGAGAGCCGATGTGGAAAGCTGAGAGAGGAGATTGCTTCTCTGCAAGAAACCATGGCTAAATCGCGGGCTGAATTCAATTCAATGAAGAGTAAGGCAGAGACTGCAGATGCCAACTTGAAGCTAGTGCTGAAAATGCTGAAGGGGACATCAGCCTTCTGCTCTAAAGAGGTGTGTGAGGGCGAAGTTGGCAATGTGCATGCTAATGGTGAGGCGCTGAAGGTGCACGTTGTGGAAATGGAGACGATAAAGAATGCTTTCAAGAGCAAAGCTGGTAAGGTGGAGGAGATGAAGAGGCAGTTGGAGGTGCTGCGGAGCAGTGTGATGGATGAGCAGAAGAAGAAGAGCTTTTGGACTATGTTGTCATCGGCCACCACGCTCTTGGCTGCGTTATCCCTTGCATATGTTTTTCGTGGCCATTGAAAAAACGTTGTTTTGGGCGGCTCACCTCCGATTATTGTTGGAGGCATGAACTGAATTTTGGTATGCTAACTAGAGGTGAAGAGAGACGTAGTATAATAGTTGAGAAATTTCGTTTATGAAGAAATAAGAAAAAGCTTTTGATGCTAATGGCAAATGTTTGAAACCATTGCCAGAGTAGTAGATGAGTAACAACTCTTTGCTTTCATCATCTTCTTTTATGCAGTTACTCTTTTTTTAAGTGATGCTGCTTAATTTCGTTTCCTGTTTCTTTGTTTCAATGAAATTGATTACGTTTTTCAGTCTTCAGTTCAAGAAATACTCTGTTTCTTTTGATTGTTTAGCCGACAGCTTTCGTTTTAGAAATTATTCTTGGTATTGAATTTTAAAAATAGTGAATAATAATTCTAAATGATATTTTAAAGGAAGGAAGAACATTGCTTTCATTTTCCTAGATTAAATTTTCCTACAAACATGAAATGAGAAAGTTAAAAATGAGATTGAAATAATATCAGATTGAAAAAGTTAAAAATGAGAAAAGACTAATTGCCCAATAGCTCAAAAGGGTATTTTCGGATAAAAATAGCCAAAATGACTATTTTTTAAATAAACCCTTAGTCCAGGGATGTATGACGATATTTTTAAAGTTCAGGGACTATGAGTGAGATAAACACATAGTCTATGGACCATTTTTGTAGTTCACTCTTAGTATTAAGTAAATAAATTCTTGCGATGGTTGTTTTTGCTGGTTTTTCGTTTCATTAAGACATAGAGTTTGCATGTTTTGTTTTTTAATTATGAGAATCCATTGATAAGATATTGGATTTCATTTCCTACAAACGTAAGTGGACAATAGATAATTGGAAAATAGTCCGTATTTTAACTCTTTTAGGCCATCCACAATAGGAATAGCCCAGCAATAACCCAGCCATAGCCTAGCCACAAACTCCTCCTGCCACATCATAAATAGTCCAGCCATAGCCTAGCCACATCATAAATAGCCCAGCCACATCAATAGCCACATCACTAATAACAATTATATAAAATGACATAATTAACAATCACACAATATACGGAATTTAATTTACGAGACATATACGGGAAACATTAATAATACTATCCACATCACTATTAACAAATATATACAAAATGAAATAATTAACAATCACACAATATGCGAAATTTAATTTACGAGACATATACGGGAAAAGTTTAATAATACTATTAAAATTTAAAAAAGTACAATAATTTAAAAAAAGTACATTAATTTTAAAAAAAAAATACATTAATAAAAAAGAGTGACAATTCACTCCTCGCATTAATAAAAAATACATTAGAGAGAGTACTCGTTAAAACAAGTGGTGCGAATGAAAATGACGAGCAAAGCGCGTATATATAGTGTTTCGGAAAAAAAAAATTAATTTTCGCGCTAGGCGGTGCGCTGGGCGATCCGGGCGCTGCAATAGCGTCGAACGGACCGCCCAGCCGACCGCCCAGCGCCACATAACCGCCCAGCGCTGCGCGGTTTCTCTCTCCACTCAGCCGCTGGGTGGCTGCAATAGACCGCCCAGCGAACCGCCCAGCGCCGGCGCTCGGCTGGGCGGTCGCTGGGCGCCTATTGTGGATGGTCTTATTCAGTTTGAAATATAAATTTATTGCAAGGAACTCGAACCCAAAATGGGGCAATAACCACTCTAGTGGGCGACTTCCAACAATGACAACAATTCAAATCGATATTAATTGATTCATTAAAATCTAATTAATTACTATAGTAAATATGCCTTATTAGGTGGAGCGTTTGGTGCTCATTAGTCATTACGCATATTAGGTAGAGATGCCCACGGTTCGAAAACCGGCGGTTCCGGTTCGGAACCGCCGGTTCCGGTTTTGGCGGAAGCGGAACCGGAACCGGACCGTGAGGCTATTTCACGGTTCCGGTTCCGGTTCGAAAACCGGGCGGTTCCGGTTCCGGTTCGGAACCGCCGGTTTTCCGGCGGTTTTGGCGGTTCCGGTTTTTGAACCGGCGGTTTCGCCGGTTCAATTATTATTATTATTTTTTTTTTAAATTTGAAATTTGGCTTTATACAACAAATCGGAACAAGACAATGCATAATTCAAGCACAAATAAGACGAATAAGGAGAAAATGAAATAAATTTTATTGATTTTGAGTTGTAACGGACAACGATACATTACAATTTACAATACATAAGTATACAATACAACAACATACAACAATGTAATATAATTTACAAGTGTCGTCGGGCGTCGGCTCGTCGCCTCGTCGGACTCGGAAGGTAAATTTAAAAAAAAATGAAATGGGGGGGAAAAAGGAAAAATTGAAAAGGGCTTGAGATCAACTTAAACTTTCAAAGTTAAACTTTTCAAATTTAAGTTGAGTTGCCTACGTATCCACAATTTTATTGAGGAATCAAAGCCCACGTAGTTCTCTTACCTTGGGATCAACCCTTTTTTCTTGCAAAATGTTGCCCATTTTCTAAGCAAACACATATCAACACGCTATATACACATTGCTACATTTCTAATAGGGGCAATTTGATCTTCCAAAGCAATCAATGCATCTCGAACACACATAGTCAGAATATTATTCAAGCATCTAGCATGGAAAAAATTAGTACTAATAGATAGTTTGTTCTGATTTTTTCCATGCTAGATGCTTGAATAATGTTCTGACTATGTGTGTTCGAGATGCATTGATTGCTTTGGAAGATCAAATTGCCCCTATTAGAAATGCAGCAATGTGTATATAGCGTGCTGATATGTGTTTGCTTAGAAAATGGGCAACATTTTGCAAGAAAAAAAGGTTGATTCCAAGGTAAGATTTCATAGATCATTCAGGATGCGGCTAAGTTGTACTTGAAGATCATTAAAATATATTCCGCATTTGATATTTATCAAATGGGGAATATATTTTAATGATCTTCAAGTACAACTTAGCCGCATCCTGAATGATCTATGAAATAGGGGGGAAAAAAAAATTTGAAAAGGGCTTGAGCTCGCGTCATTGAAGTTCGACTCAATTTTCTTGCAGCGGCATTATATACTTGCCGCATACTCGACTCAAAAGCATCGTTATCAAAAGCATTGAATGGAAAATGTTTCATAACGGCAAATCTAGACATCACATTAAGAGCATTTTTGTGATCATATTTCAAAAGAGTATTGCTACACATACCTGATGTTTGGGATGAACCCGTCGTCCCACTTCCGACTCCATGTTGAAAGTTGAGTTGAGTTTGGGTTGGAGCGATACCAAACTCGACCGGATGCGCTTTCTCCAGGTGACGGGTAAATGTACCGTACCCTCCACCCTTTCGGAATGTGTATACGTTTTCGCAATAGTTGCAATACACATTATAAGTGTTTGGATCGTTACTATCTTGTACCCTCTTGAAATGTTTCACGAAGATGTTTGAGGTTAAAGACCTTTCAGCTGGTCTAGGAGGTTGAGGAGGTTGTCCACGTCCACGACCACGACCACGCCGACTCCTTGGTGGTGGTGGGGGTGGCATTTCTTGAACCTCTTCTACCTCCTCCCCCTCCTCCTCGTCGTCATCATCATCATCATCATCGTCTTCATCAACATTCACGGGGGTTGGACTTTGTTGGGAATAGGCACCGCGACCGGGAGCACCACTACCGGTACCAACATAAGCATCGCCTTGGTATTGAGAGCGAGAGAGAGCAATAGCATGTGCCACATCTTGCTCTTCTCGAGCCTACAAAATAATATTTGTATTGTAAATACAAAATAAAATTATGAACAATAATGAAATGTAATTCAAAATTAATGAAATTAGTAGATAATAAATATTAACCTGCCACTCATCCATGTTCATTTGAGAAATTTCATCAATAACGGATCTCCGAGATGGCCTCTTGGCCTTTCCCTTTCCCTTATCAACACGACCTTCTCGGGATGAAGACATATTGGAATGGTATGTAGAAATGTAGAAATATGGAATAATATATTTTTTTTTGTTTTAGTAATTGAGAAAGAAAGACAACTTATAGAACTACGGGAACAAGTATAACTGTATAAGTGTATAACAATGCGTAATAAGAGTAGCAATTGCGTAATTAAATGGAAGCACAATAGCACAAATGAGAAATTGGAGACAAAGAGAGAGAATTGAGAGATTGAAGAGAGAAACTCTTATTAACACAAGAGTGGGGTGAATGTAAATGAGGATAGAGGGGGGTATTTATAGAAAAAAATGAGGGGGAAAATGGAAGAATTCGAATTTGAAATTTAAAAAAAAAAAAAAAATTTGAATTTTCACAAAACCGGCGGTTTTGGCGGAAAACCGCCGGAACCGGCGGAACCGCCGGTTTCCGGGCCAAAACCGCCGGTTTCCGAAATAAAACCGCCGGTTCGGTCAACGAACCGTCTGCAAAAGCTGCTCCATTGTCGCCTCGTGCTCCGCGCCGCCTCGAAAGTCACTAAACCGGCGGTTAACCGCCGGTTTTTCCGGTTAACCGCCGGTTAACCGCCGAAAAACCGGCGGTTTCGACCGTTTTTGAAGATCACCACCGGCCCCCATCCCCCTGCCTCGATTTAAGCGCCGGAACCGGCGGTTCCACGGTTAACCGCCGGTTCCGAACTGTCCCGAACCGCCGGTTCGGTGACGGTTCCGGTTCGAAATATCTTGAACCTGAACCGGACCGCGAACCGAATTGCGCCGGTTCCGGTTCGGGAATATTGCGCCGGTTCCGGTTCCGGTTCCGGAACCGCCGGTTCCGGTTCGGCGGTTAACCGCCGGAACCGGAACCGGTGGGCATGTCTAATATTAGGCAGGTTTGTTTTCTCTCCTCGCATTTGGTATTTCTTTTTTCCTTTCTCGCTTTGATTCTTTATTGTTTTTCTCCACCAGTCTCTGGATTTTAATTAGACAATGGTGTCTTGAATATAATACTATCAAGTTTCACAATTTTATATTTGTATCTTTGTTATAATCCTAACGTTTAGGATAACAAATATTCACTCGATTGCATGAGATTTATTCAGTACTCCCTACTATAATTATGGATGTCAATTCAACTCCAAACATGCGTATTGGTCCGAATAATCTTAGTTTTATAAGTTTATGGATAAAAATTTAGAGTCTGAAAAAAATCACAATTCATATGACCCTAAATCGAATAGCCCGTAACCTGATAGGGTTGTACTATTATTTAATTATCAATTCATAACCTGATAGGGTTGTACTATTACTTTCAACTTTAAGTAGAAGTATCATTTTTTTAGAACAAGTGTTTAAAAGAAGTATATCATTAATAGTGTGACGAACGGAGTAAAATTTAGTAGTGTACATACTATGGCATGTGCATTTTCTGCAATTTCAACATTTGTATTTTGTCTTCAATATCCAAATCAGTATAATAATAGCACTTCAAAGTCAAAATAGTTGGTATTAGTAGCAATTGTACAAAATGAAAATGACGTGGTTATAAAATTTCTCCTTCTATTATTAATAGCCATATTATCACTTTCTTTTATTCATTTCAGCAAATTACTAGTAGTATTCTTAGCTAAAAATCGACTATAGACAAGTGAGCCCTGACTGGCAAATTATCTAAGAAAAATAAGTAATCTCGACACACAGATTCTACAAAGGAATTTTGATATTTAAAAAAAAAATTATTTACACCTATGTAATGAATATATCTATTGGCGGTATTAGAGGTCACATTATTTAATTATTAGATAATTTTATAGTAATGTTTAGATACAAACCGCCTCAAATGAATAAATTTGTGATTGGGGAATAAAAAAAAGGGCGTTGGTCAAATTACATAGAAGCATTTATTAGGGCACCCAACCACGGGTGGGCACTAAAAATGACGAAGCTTCGTCTTTATTCGAGGTACATACTCCTACTAACTCCATTTATGGACCATTAATGATTCTCACCAAGGAAAAAAATTAATTTTGCAAGACTAATAAAAAATTAATATTTGAAACAAAGGAAGTCGTATTTTTTATTTTAATTTCCATAAAATTTAATTATTTTTCTTTGTTATGACTAACTATTTTCTCTTTTTCTTCTATTTTCTTTGCTTTTATCTATTCATTTATTAAATAATGTTTTTGCTAATTTTATATTAAAACATATACGGTTTACTAACATTACTCAGTCAGTTTGATTGAGAGCTAAATATTTTTTTCGACTCGAGATATTCTGTAGATAATAAAATGAAAAACGTAATATTTCTATTTTTAGAAATATCTCACTTTAAATTTAAATTTGATTCCCATCTCTTTCATATCTCTGTCTGCAGCCCCCTTTTTCTTATTGCGGTTACAATTCGTGCGGCATTATATTCGATATCACAAAATTTAAACGAAAACCCTCAACCCTTCATCTTCAATCCTTTTTTCCACCACCAAAAATTAGGGCAAATTATTTGCCGTTAAAGGAAAACCCAGATGGCGAAGAAGAAAGCGTCCAATGCCAACAACGTGAAGCAGGACGAAACGGTGAAGTCTCACTCGATGGACTTGCCGCCGCCGTCTACCGTTGATTCGGAGAAGCTCGAGAGCCTCAAATCTCTGAATCAGATGCTGCTCAAGGAGGCGGTTGAGCGCCGCCAGCAGGTGGACTCCCTTCTCCAGTCCAAAGGCTCTCTGGAGACGGAGCTGACTCAGTCGAACTCGGAGAAGGAGACTTTGGGCTCCGAGTTGGCTCAGCTTGTCGACCGGGTGGCGGAGCTCGAAGTTGAAAGGAGAGTTGTGGCAGTTTACATAGATAATCAGATTGGTGTGAAAGGGGAGGAGTTTGTTAGGGAAATGAAGAGATTGGAGATGGAATTGAGAGAGAAGGAGAGAGAGGTCGGGGATAGAGCGAGTACGATTGCGAGGCTGAATGGAGCGTTGAGTGAGAGTGAAGGTGCATTGGGGGCTGAGAGAGAGGCTTCAAAGCGAGTTCGTGTGGAGAGGGATGTTTTTGAAGCTAACCTGAATCGGCATATTAAGGAGGATTTAGTGTTGAGGACGAATCTGGCTGAATTGAGTGAAAAAATTAGGGATTTCGAGAGGGAGATTGAAGAATCACGAACTGCCTACAATGCTCTAGTGAGTGAGAAAGAAGGAATGGCAACGCGGATCAAATTTCTGATGGAAGAGAAGGATATGTCGGTGAGGGATTTGATGGAGTCGAATAAGCTTATAGAGAAGATGAAGGATGAAATCAGTGTGATTGTTTGGGAAAAAGAAGAGGTTGAGAAGGAGAAGAATGGGGAGATTGGCAAAAGACAAGAGTTGGAGAATGTTGTGACCGGAATCAACAAGATGGTGGCTGGCTTGAAGAAAGAGGAGGCGAAGCTGCAGAAGATGGTGGCCGAATTGGATAAGAAGTGTGCTGATGGTGAGACGAAGCTTAGTGAGATGTGGAAGGATACTGATCGATTGGTTGGGGAGGTGAAGTTGAGTGAGAAGAGGTATAAGGAGTTGGCTGCGGAGAAAGGTGTAATTGAAAAGGAATTGAATGATGCGCGTAAGAATGTAGCTGAGAGGAGTCTTGAATTGGAGGGCTTGGCTAATGAGAAGATTGCGATTTTGGAGGAAAAAAGTAGTGTGGTGGGCCAAGTTAGAGAGTTGGAAAGCCATGTAGATGGACTAAGGGATGCTGTTGTCAAGTTGGGGGGATCGAATGTGGCTTATGTTGACAAGATAAGGAACTTAGAATCTCAAGTTGGTGAGTACAAGAGTAAACTCGAGAAGGTTTATGTTGAAAGGGAAGGAGTGGAGCGTTGCCTCGATGAGGAGAAGCAGAATGCTCTGAAATTGAAGGCTAAGATTGAAGAAACGGAGAAAAGAATCGAGGAAAGCCACAGGGCTAGTGGGGAGGTGAAGACAGAGAAGGCCGCAATCTTGAGTGAGAAAGTGGAGTTGGAAAGCCGATGTGGAATGCTGAGGGAGGAGATTGCTTCTCTACAAGAAACCATTGCTAAATTGCAGGCTGAATTTGATTCAATGAAGTGTAAGGCAGCGACAGCAGATTCCAACTCAGAGCTAGTGTTGAATATGCTGAAGGGCACATCCGCTTTCTGCTCGAAAGAGAAGTGTGAGGGCGAAGTTGGCAACGTGCACGTTAATGGTGAGGCGTTGAAGGTGCACGCAGTGGAAATGGAGGCGATAAAGAATGCTTTCAAGAGCAAAGCTGGTAAGATGGAGGAGATGAATAGGCAGTTGGAGGTGCTGCGGAGCAGTGTGATGGACGAGCAGAAGAAGAAGAGCTTTTGGACTATGTTGTCATCGGCCACCACGCTCTTGGCTGCATTGTCCCTTGCATATGTTGCTCGTGGCCATTGAAACAACGTTGTTTTGGGTGCTCTCCTCTGATTAGTGTTGGAGGCATGAAGTGAGTTTTGTTATGCTAACTAGAGGTGAAAACAGACTATGACGAGGTAGTATAATAGTTGAGAGATTTCGTTTATGAAAAAATAAGCAAAAGCTTTGATGCTAATGGCAGTTTGATGCCAGGGGTAGTGAGTAGATGAGTAACAACTCTTTGCTTTCATCTCCTTTATGCAGCTACTCTTTGTCTAAGTGATGCTGCTTAATTTTGTTTCCTGTTTCTTGTTTCAATGAATTTTGTTTACTACACCAACTCTACTGTTTGTGTGTGTGTGATGCCACCAATTCAGTGAAATGCTGTTGATAATAACATTTCAACGACAGACCACTTCCTATTTTCTCCTTTTCTTCTTCCTTTAATTGAAATACGGTGGGGAGAATTTATTTTATTCTTCCTCCACGCTAGGGTAAAAAATGAAAAAAATCCTCAAGACTGATGATTTAGGGCATTACTCCGAGTCGCGTAAACTTAATTTTAGAAATTCTTGACTACTTGCCACTACAAATAGGCTTGAATTTAGGGATTTCGATTTTTATTTTTGCCAACAATAAAACTGAAAATCAAAATCGAATCAAATTGTTTGAAATATCGGATTTGAAAATTCAAAAAATGAGGCTAAACAATCACATTTGCCCACTACATAAATTTGCCTGCCTTGTTTTAAAATAAAATAAAATCAAGTGTTTGTCTGGATTGATTGTCTTTTGTGCCTATATTTCAATCCAAAAAAGAGTGTGCTTTTCTATCTCCACCCAATAAAACAAAATGTAGATATTTGTGTATTGTATTTAGTTAACTTTAACATTTTATGGGCAATTACTTTTTGGTGCTCGTTGGCACAACGCTACAAGTTAGAAAACATGCATGCGAATGATGTTCCTCACTGTTTAAAGGTTGTTAATACCCTACAATGTACTCTTAGTACACTTTTATAAACCAAATTTTAATGTTTTTTCATAAACTATATCCAATTTATGGTGTCTTTCCAAAACCTAGAGTTTGACAAAAAGTTTGATTTACCCCCCGTTCTCAACAACGAGAAATCTTTGGTGTATTGGAGTTTAATTAAAATAAATTAATTTTGAGTTAGGGCATCCGCAACGCGTCTCGTTGCGGTCCCTATCTCGTCTCGGAGAGACGAGACGGCAGCGAGACAGCGTTGCGGGCTCCGTCTCGTCCCCAGCTCGTCCTGTAACTCGTCGCGGAGAGACACTTGGCGAGCTGTCTCGCCACGCGCGTTGGCGACGTGGCGAGCTGCGGTTCGTTCGTGACGCCCACTCGCCGGCCCGCGAGTAGACGTTATTTATTTCCGTTGAAAATGTATTTTTTATTATTATTTTTTTTAAAATTCAGAAAAAATTCAAAAAATAAAAAAAAATCCCAAAATTATACTAGCCGTTTATAGCTGTTTTTACAAATTCTTTATTTTTTTTTTAATTTTTTTAAGCCTCCAATCACTTCTATAAATATCATCATTCCTACAAATTAATCCACAAAAAAAAACTCTCTATTTTCACTCAAACACTCTACATTCTTCATCTCAAAACATTATTCTTCTCCCAAATTTAATCCATTCATAGATCCATTTGAGCAAATGCATCGAATAATGGAAGAATCGCTAGCAGAAGATCGACGTCGGGAGGAGGAAGCCGCGGCGCCTCAAAGGCGATCCCGGGCTTACATCCATCGTAACCGGGAGGAAGCCACCGCAAGGTTATTTAATGAAGTATGTTTTTATTAATTGAATTTGTTGAAAATAAAAATAAAAAATGAAATTGAATGAATAGTTAAGGGATGAGATGGTTAAGAGATGGAGGGTTGCATGTGTTGTCTCTTAGTTAAAAGATGAGATGAAAAGTACAGTGTGGCCCATGAATAGTGAAGAGATGATACGATTAAGAGACGGATAAGAAACAGCGTTGCAGATGGCCTTATTCATATTTTGTGCCTGACTATTGTGAATTTTAAAGAGAAAAACGAGAAAGTTGTCGTTGCAATGCATGATTAACTTGTTAAACACATTAACATATAATCCAGCTAAGAACCCAACGAGCTGACTCATTATTTAACTTTAGAATATTCGTATAGGACATAAATCAAGCAATTCATAAAATTGAAGAGTTTTTGAAAGAAAATGTAAATCACAGGCATAATAATAAAAAAAAACTGAAAATTATGAACAAAACATGATTCCCTATAGGCGTATCATTAAAAACTAGCGCTAATTCATAATTTATCGAGGTAAGATTGCGAGTGAGTAATATTTCATGCTAACTAAATAACGTAAAGGATATGGAACGCCAGAAGCCTCGAGACAGAAAAATCAATGATACTAGCTAGTAGTAGGAGTAGTATTTCATTGAAGAAAGCTACCCTCCCTACACCATCATCCACAAGTTAAACTGAACTACTTCAGATAACATGCCACACATTAAATGCCTAATGAATGAAATAATGCAGAAATGTAGTCTCTCTTTCTCACTGCACTTAGGATACTTGATCAAAATGCCCAAGAAGAAAGAAGCAGATTGGCAATGCTCCTCAAATACTTAGAGCACAATTCAAAAACTTCCTAGCTACAGACAATAACTTGCTAAATTGAGTCCTAGAAGTTACCTTCCTAATCACAACTAACATATGCCTACTTAGAAGGGCTCAGAAAATCAAAACCAAAGATAAAACTTGAAGTGGTAGGTCAAATATATTGCAATTAAAAAAATCTGATTTCCATCTCTTTATTAGTGGGTATGGACATCTAAACTCATAGCACAGGCCACTCCACAGGTTCCTACTCACGAAATTCACGTCACGTAGCGTGGAATACCAAAGGCAGAACGCAGTGCCAATGCAATAAAAATCAGAAAGAAGAGCTCCTCAAAACAGCCTATAAGCCCTAAGCTACCCAAAAGCAAGTTACACAACCCCAACTCATTTTTTAAAATAACTCTACTATGATTTGTTATCTCCATAGCATTATACACCACTCCAATTTGATATCTCTAGCTCACAACATATTGACAACTTATAATCTTTTAACAATACATCTAATACCTTCTGAAGCTTTTAATCTCTCTAAGATAACCTTAACCAAACATCACATAACAAACATAAATAATCCAGCTTTATTCAACATCTTGAGTTAAACAGAAAAGCCTAAATCCCACATACTCAATCAAAGTCATAATTCCCAATATTAAGTATAGCAATAGCACTATCAAACAGTACAAGACAGATACTTCAAGGCAATTGAATTTCAAATCCCTTTGCATCTTATCAAATCCACAAAACACACACACACACACACAAATATATGTATATATACTGATATAATCATCAAACCACCTCCTTGGCAGGCGGCGCAGGTTTCTTGAGGTCGTCGGTGGTCACCGCAGGGATCGACACGTACCCTAATTTCCTCTTGATAGCGGCGACGTCGTCTTCATCCTCATCGTCGGAAGCATCGTCGAAATCGAATCGGCCGGGGGAGAAGAGGGCGTACAAGAAGTACATCACGGCACCGGTGAGGGCACCGCAGCCGACGCCGAAGAGCAGCGCGCCGACGACGCTCATGATATCAGCGGTCCGATCGCGGATTGAGCTGGAGACGGAGGAATAGAATTTGAGAGGGGAAAAGGCGGATGACGTCATCGCTGGAGATGAGTGAGAATTGGCGTCGGAGGAGGGATCGGATTTGAAATTGAGCGAGGGGAGGTGGCCTGAGAAGGGTTTGGGGGCGGTGGAGGTGAAGATGAAGGTGACATAGCGGGGATTGAGGCGGTGAATTTGGGGGTTAGGGTTTGCAGGGTGGGAATGGAAAGGGTAATAGGTGGTGGTGGTGGTGGTGGTGGTTGTGGCGGAGAAATAGAAAATGGTTTTGCAGGGGCGGGCGGAGGAGGTGGCTGCGAGGAGGGAGAAGAGGAGAAGCGACGCTAGAGCTGAGGCTGCCATTTCTCCTGTCAACAGAGATGAAAGATTGAAAGATGAAAGAGAAAGAAGGTAAATTCCTTTGGATTAATAAATAAAAATTGAACACGATTTCAATTTATTTTTGTTAAATGACTCAAGGTCAATGGAAAAATTGAACAAGAAATAGAATTATCTAAATTACTAGTACAATGGTACAATAATTCAAATTCCAACAAAAATGTCTTTTGACAAATTACTTTCAAGTTTCAACTCATATTTTTAACTACTTTTTTCTAATCCAAACTCAATAGTCAATTATAACATTATGATTTATGAGAATATTTGAAAGCTACTACTTGGAGGCTTGGAGTTTTTCAACTATACTACAAATTTTAATACGTACAAAATTGATAAAGCATAAAAAAATAAAGATTAAATATAGTTTAATTGTTTATGGAAAATGGATCTATCTTAATACAAATAAAAACTAATCAGAATTAGATAAACACTAATTTTAAAAATACTAAAAAATGTTTAAAATTAAATTTTGCAATAGTTGAGAAAGAAATGTAGTAATCCCATTTCCAACTAGAATCAAACACGCAACAGAGAAATGGGCCGCTAACTAAAAATATGTAAATGGGCTTACAGCCCAACAATATACCACCTACAGTTATGAAATGTAAAGAAAATTTATTATTTTTTTCCCCAAAAATGTACACACAGCATAAGACACTGTAACTGCAAGAAAAGCAGAACCGAGAGTTGTTGAAATGAAGAAAACAAGTGGAGGCGGAGGCGGAGGAGCAGCTGGCGATAAGAAGAGAGGGCGCCGCTCGTACGTGGACTCATCTACCGATACCCCCCCTAGGGTTAGTTGTATTCTCAATTTTGTAGTTGAATTGTGCCCGCATTTGAGATCGTGATCGTTTCACCCTGTGAAGGTTTGCACTTTGATTTTTGTGTTTGGTCGTGCAGCTATGTTTCACAGAAATATCTGCAGTCTATAATTTACGGATGATCTCTTGTTTATTTGAATTTTTGCTGTTTAAAACTTTAAATCTTGGTTAGGTTGAAAAGTAGTACATTTAGAAGGACAGTCATCTTCAATGAAATTAGGAAGACTTAATCCAACGGCTGTTCCAATTAGTTCAAGTTGATAGTGAATGGTTCATTTAGTTAGTGAAACAAATTCCTGTTTCTCATTCACTGTTCTGCCCTTTTCCTGCAGAGATGAACATGATTTATGTGCTCCTTCATTTCTTTTTATTTGATTTAACATATTATATTAAGAAAATGACTCTATTTAGGGGCACTCGCAAAGGAAACATGGAATCCGTTACATGTAAAATTCTTTATTATCTTAGAAAATGGAATTTGCATTCCTTGACCCTAGCTTGTTAGTTTGATTGAGTTGTACGGATGTGATTGCAGCTGCGCACTTTGTCCCCTGTGCCAGTTATGGTGATAACAGCACAACCTCTGGATCCTATTGCACACACAAACGAATTAACCTATAAAAGGAATGTCCAATAAGGAGTAATTGATTTTTTTATGATGTTTCCTATTTGTATGAATTATGAAATGAGGGTGGTAGGAAATTTGTTCTCATATTGACGTTGGACTTTCAATTTCAGAAGCAAGCTGCAAAGAAGGATGTTTTTCAGACATTTGCTGAGAAAGTGAGGGACCATAAAGAACTGGAGTCTAGGTGGGCTGTTTTGCAGGAAACAAGAGTTGAATATTTTAGAGGGAAAGATTTTGTTAGTTTCTTGAGAAATCATCCCGAAATCAAAGACTTACTTGAATCAGATAAGAATTTAGAAATCGAAGACATTGCAAACTCGCTGTTGAGAAAGAATCTTATAGTGCGATGTGACCGTGTTGTCAAAACTGTTCGACCTGGAAAGAGAAAACTATCTACATGGCCTGCACATTTGGAGATTTTTCCTGTAAGTTCCTTCCAAAACTTTCATATGTGCAATAAGGATTAAATGTGTACTGCTCAGTGCTCTGTGTTCTGGTCGAAGTTCTATTTACCACTTGTGTTACTCCTTTCACTAGACGTGCTGGTCAACATTTCTAACTTTATGTGACTGACTCAAAATTGATAAAAGAGTGTGGCTTTTTGCACCCTTTTAATTCTACCAACACTAACTGGACTCAAACAGTAAAAGGACGGAGGGATTCTCATGCATGATTTCTTTCCTCGACAAACAAAACGGACCAAGTATCCAAGTCTTTCCAAACATTAGAAAGAAAAGCCCTAAACCATAATAATTGTCCTGCTGGTCTACAACTCCTTGGATGTTGGTATTTTTGAGGGATGACCAGGCACCAAGTTACCAACATCTCATAGCCACTACAGTGAGTTGCACTTACTTCATTGATGAATACAAGTACCAGCTGATGGTGTTGGTATTGAGTGGCAGTTGATTGGGAGTTTTTAATAGAGGAATGACTGATGTGTTGTGAGCTCATGAGCTCGCACAAACTTTTCAGCTAAAGTGGCAGCACTCGTGGGTGTCACCTTCAACTATTGATAGTTTTAGGATGGAATGGTGATGTTATTGGTAAAGATGGTGAAGCTATTCTGGGTGGTGTTTTCAGGTGGTGATTGGTGGCAGAGAAGCAATTTTGTGCATCAGTCAGGAGATCTGACAGCAGCATGATCTGCAATCCTGTTCTGGCTGTTCTTGTATGATTCGATGTTATCTGAAGAAGGGGCAATGGTGGTATGACAGAGCTAATTAGGGCCATTTTCATCATTTTTCGTTGGGTCATTCTCACTATAAATAAAAAATAGTAAAAAATAAAGAATTGGTGTATTAAGATCTGTCAATGTGATTATCACTCCTGTTAACAAATATGAAATGGATGCTACATGGAAGTTCCAATAACATAACACCTATTTGGGGACATGGTGTTAAAAAGATAAGCTGAAGGTCGTGGGGTTGCATCTGACAGATAGGAATGATCACATTTTATTGTGCCGTTGTATTTGTTATTCTCTTCTTTGCTTGTATTTACATTTCTTGTATGGATATACCTTGATCGTGACCCTTTTCCACCTGGGCTGTGTAGCTCTTCTTTCTTTTAATTTTTTATCATAAACTGAAAAAAATGTTGGGAGTCAGGAGGGGTGACTCTCCTTGCTTATTAGACAGTGAGTTTGATGGTTTATTATCTTTTTAGTATGGATATCTTGCTTTCCATATCTTATTTTTTGTGATATGCAGGACCAAGTATTTTCTGATAATGACGCATTCTTCGCATGGACTTTTGTCAACCGAAGACCATTATGGCAGACTCTTCTCTCATTTTGCTGGCCTGTTTTGACGCTAGCAATATGCTTGTTTCCTGTTTATCCCCACCAAGTCAAGCTACTTATTCTCTACTTCTGTGCGGGTGTATTGCTTCTTATACTCTGCCTGCTTTTATGTAAGTGTTTGGTGCTGATGTTATTGTCATTTTTATACATTGGATCATCCTGCTGACCTATATCCACATGGCCTAACTGATAGAATAGATCTCTAGGTATGTATGTATTCACTTTGAAGTATCTCAATAACTTCATATACACTGAAAGTTATGTTAGCATGTATGGCTGATTGATATCCAAGACAGAAGAGCTGTTTGTTATGTGTTACACTTTCTCTTGTATAATCATACTATTTCTGTTTTTAGTTGTTAGAACATCTAACTTGAGTAGTTCCTTCATGTTTTGTAGATCACTGCATGAGTATTTATGTTGGCTGTACTTTTTGATTTGTATGTTACCTTGAACTAATATTAGGTTTCATTTACTTGCAGTAAGGGCCCTTGTATTCGGAGCTCTATGGATTGTTCTTGGAAAAAGGGTATGGTTCTTCCCGAATATTCTTGCAGAAGAAGCAACTCTTCAGGAGTTATTCCAGTTTTGGCCCCAGAAAGATGAGGGAGAGCGCCCCAAGTGGACTGCTCGGTTGTTTTTTGCACTTGTTGCCGTTCTTGTCATTCTATTACTGAGGCACCATGCTCCGGATGAAGCCGCCAGAGCCAGGTACTGGTTATGAACTTTCATCTATCCAGTAAAAATTTATGATAGCTTCTAAGAAGTCTGTATTTTTTACCAGTAAACTATATGAATTGTTCTTTAGTACTATCATATATGCTAAATGCATATATGTTTGTTCACCGCGTGCTTTGGTGGCTGAACTATTTTGAGCTTATTGATCATGTGATCTCGATATTCTCAATATAACCAAAGTAAATTGCCCCTGCTTGTTTTGTGTTCTTGCCTAATTAGTGAGACCATAAATTCCATTAAGCTGAAGTGTGGTTATTCTGTGTTTATAGGTACCAGAAGCGGGTGTCCAATATAATAGATGATGTTCTCGAATGGTCTCCCAGGCTTGCCCTGTCAGGTATGATGGACAAGGTTAATGAGACAGATTATGAGAACAATACAACTGATGATGGTGTCAAGGCAACACCTCAGCCTGATCATATAGAGGGCGAAACAATTCCAGAGGAATTTGAGGCTGATGAAACCCCAGATCACCATTATTAAATATTAGGATGATATGCTACCACAGTAATGAAAGTTCTAACTCCAAGTTTACATTTGTATTCTTCACCGTACCCTATGTATTCTCTTTTATCTTCAGGTTTCTTTTTCTTTTCTTTTTTTCAAATAATGTTTTCACCTCTCATTTGTCTGTGGATTTTGTTGCGAGTAAGATGATATGTTATGCTGGAAGTAAGTTTACAAGTGTGCCTTATAAACACATAATTTTATTGAACCTTTCAAATGTCAAGCGAGTATAAGTGGGACAATGCAATAGACAATGTCACTAAAATTGCTCAAAAATTGACATTTGATAAGCCAAATGCTGTCAACTCCAACCTCAGTTAGTCCAGCCAACTAGCACATTAATCAAGTTCCAATAAACATTTTATATCAAACCAATACTGTAGTAGCATAGCTTGGTTCAATCCAACATATTATGGCAAGTGCATTTTTTTAAATCTGGAAATTCGACCACTCCAAGCATTAAAAACACGAAGCACAACTTTACAATAATTCTAGGAAAAGTAGGTTTCGCCTACTCAAAACTCAAGCTTCCTTCCCACTAGCTCACAAGATTTTATACAGAAAGTAACAAATAGTCATTGAAACAAGCCAAGAATGAATTGCCGCCCAGCTAGTGAAAAGCCGGGATTTTAAGACTTCGAGAAAATCACCACCACCTGCATATGTAGTTCTTTCCTGTCTTTAGTGAGAAAGGGGCTGGTGAGATTTCTGCAAGTTGGTTTGCTTCCTAAAATTGCAAGCACCAGCATTGGTCTGAACCCCAGGCAATATAGTTCCAGAGAGGAAGGACTTGGCACGTGATGAACTATTGATGTGAGACAAGACACCGCCTGAGCTGGGCTCTGTATCCTTACAGCTGTCCGCATCAGACTTCTTTGCAAAACGTCCACCAGAACCTCTTTCTCTCCGCAAGGCGTGTTGATGCCGGGACTCATGGAGATAAGGCTGCAAATATCAGAGACCCAAAAAAAAACATTAAGTAGTAATACCAGAGAAGTATAAGAAGTACCAAGCCCAAAGATTCTTGATGCATCTATTGATTACAAGAAAATGAAAAAACACCTTTCGGGCTTTTATTAGTTTCCTCTCTAGCTCTGCTTTAGCACGGGATTGTCGCCTTCGCAGAATACCATGATACTGCTTCGCATTAACATATACAGGCTCTTGCGCCATCTCCAAGGGTAGAGGCATCCTTGTGTGGTGCATATCGTACAAATGAGGACGGACCTTTACAAAAACCCATCTTTCATGATCATGAAGGCAGGCATTCAATTAAATGAAACTATTTTCAAGGTGTTTATGTCAAAGATTTACTGATCTTTAGGATAATGGTTTCAATTACATGGCACTAGATTGCAAGTACACACTATAACTCATCAGTACAACAAAGTCAAATTGAAGATATATATATATAGCTTAGAGAATCATGGAAGAATCAGTAATCTTGTCCAAATAACTAGACCACAAAACTGTGCAGATTCATATACATAGTAAAACCACTATTAGAATCAATCTATAAATATTCAGAAATCAGAATTGTCAAGCACACTGACAGACTTTGTTTAGGTCATGATATCATGTTACTTTCAAGAGCATCGTAGACAACATATACAACTAATTGTTAATATGGAACATTGTTGACCAAAGACCAAAGAAGCTCTAGTCCACAACAGAACTGTGGTGAGATTTCTATGGAAAGTTTGCAACTAAAACTCAAACATCCAATTTATTTTCAGGAACATCTCAACTCTCAAGACAGCAGTTACTAAGTTTTAAATTGTATTACAGCACGAACCTTTTATAAGACCAAATTTGACAAATAAACTTCAGAACACAATAGGATTATTTTATAGGTTTTTGCTGTAACTAAAACTCAAATGTCCAAACATACTTCATAGTTTGAATGAACTTAGTGAATCTGCACCACTCTCTGACTCTGTCTGCCTATACCACAAAGTAAAAGCAATTAAAGTTCATGTGATCCCTCCAATAGCACCATTTTCATTAAATTCATATCAAATGCAGAGGCAAGTTGTGAGATGCCCATAGGTACTTGCAGGATGCACACAGATACAAGCACAAACAACATGAACAGAGACTAGAATACTGCCTGGAAGTAAAGCAACTTTCTTACTACAAGGGCGTGAAAAATAAAAACAACAACAGTACAGTTCTGCAGCCATACTCATACCAAAGGTTGACCATAAGCTGCCATCATTCCTCCATAATATGGATCATACGGATTAGGTCCACAGGCCTGAAGATAAACATATTTTCATGTGAAAAACAATAGATTTGAACACTTCAAGATATTGCGACAGTGTGCAGCATTCTTACAATTGAGTGTGCAGCGAGCTCGGCTTGTGGAGCTTGGTTGAAGCTTACATCAGGTCTTGGATGGAAGGTTGGTGGAACTTGCAGATGCTTCGGACCCTCCCGCTCATAGTTTCTTTCTGCAAGTGGTATATCAAAATTTGTGTCAGATTCAATTCAAAAATGTATTATACTCTGTTGTCATATTAACATAAAACTGTACGCTATTATAAGTAAGAAATACAACCTTTAGTTTCCCATTTGGTAAACAAAATTTTGCTTGGAAGAAATGAAGAAACTAATATCAGGCACACAATTGAATGCTAATGTTAATCTTCTTTCACCGGCATTAGTTTTTGTTTATACATGGAATACATAAAACGATCAAAAAAATGTCCTTTCTAATAGGAATATAAAGAGAAATGGAAACTAGTCTGTCTAGTCCCAACAAATGTCCAATCACACTTTTGTTAAATTAAGGATGGATACAAAATTCACAAATACACACTTTTATAATAGTAATAGATTTTACTACTACTACTATTATCATCATCATATATTAATGACTGGACAATGTAATTTGGAACAAGATCAAACACAACCACCAACGTCTGGCTTGCCAGAAGGCAGAAGCCTGGTTGAACCAACTATCCGTCCGAACCAAAAATAAACACTAATCTTGAAACCTAAGTCGCAAGAACTAAACATTACCAGGCTGCAAAGATGAAGTGCTTGGTGACTGTTTCGCAGTATCATCATCCTCATTTATCCCACCTTCAGACTGTGACTGCTCATCCACAGATTGTTCCGGCGATGATGAATCTGATGCATTTTCCCGCATCATCATGGGGGAAAAGGAGTTAAATCCATTATTATTCAACCAAGGATCAGAATATCCAGTAGAGGTTGCAACATTATAAAGGTTGGGTTGTCCTTGGTTAACACTCTTAGGCTTGGATTGCATGCTCCTTTGATTTCTCCAGATGGTTGATGTGGCCTTACATTAACACAAAACGGAAGATCAAGTTGGTCCTAATGAGGAAAAAGTTAAAACTTTGGATACAGCTTAAATATTGAAAATAAACAACACACTCCAGGATAGAATACTGCAAAAGGGATTCTATAAGCACCCACCATAAATATGGTTTCCAATTAAGTACCTCAAAAGTGAGCCAGAAACACAAAGTTGTGAGGGAATCAATTCGCAAACTTACACCCAGTAATGCTAATATTTGGCCTCATAAATAACAAGTTACTATCCAAGACCCTGCCAATCACAATATAGAAACTCGCTTGGATTATTTAGCAATTATGTAAAGATAATTATTGAAATTCTCATAATTGGTAACAATGGGATTCCCACTCTACGAACTTAAATCGGATCATCAAGACAAACAAAAGAATACCTTGGTTTCCAAGTTCAGTGAGTGGAAAACAATAAACACAACAATGCATGTATTTAATGAATTGCACAAGAGAGAGATGAAGAAAAGTATCGAAGATAGATCTTCTGTAACACTCTGATCAATAGGCAAGCAATTTTCTAATTTATGCAGCCAGAATTCATGACAAGCAATTACCAACAGCCAAGCGTCTTTGAAAATGAGATATATATGCAAAAATGTTTTAAGCACAATTACGAGCAAAAATTCATGAGAAGATATGTACAGAAGACCTACAGCTTGCACAATACTTGCATGCCATTCTAAGTGATTCAGATCTTTCATTCAGCATCTTTTGCGTAAATTGTAAAAACATTTTATTTAAAAATAGCTCAAAGTATTGTCATTTATTTTTTCATACTTAGGGATAACCACAAAAGAGGTCATTCTGATCGGTAGGGAGGAGTCAATGAAAACTGAAGATTCTCAATTGATTTTATTCCAGGATCCCCATTCCAATTCCTCATTCTAGTACTTCTAAGCAAGCACCCCCGGTTATAGAATTGAAATCAAAAGTCTCCACTTCTTAAAGCAAGACGGGCTTTAACGTAATTTCGGCATACTAATATAAGACATGAACACTTCAATTATTGAAACCTCACAATTGTTTGCGCTAACTCCATTGAATTGAACCACCCAAAAAAATACATCTCACAAACTGAAAATAAAGAATGCCAACACACAACCTTGCAAATTCAAAACCAAAAGAAAAGGAGAGATAAAACACACCGGCACTTACTACGATGGTGGGGGACAGAAAAAACAACTCAAATAATTGCTACAAAACTTAAACCAGCGAGAATTCAAAACTAGAAGGAAGCACAGATCAGAAAGCTCATTCTATAAGAAAAATACACACATGCATATGCAAATAGAGAAATATACAGCTGAAAACATGCGTAGAAAGGGCACATGCAGCAGAAAATACACAAAATTGGAGGTAAAGAAAAGAGAGAAAACGACCTGTTAGGGCGAGGAGTGAAGAGGATCGGGAAAAGAACCCTAGAATTTGGGGATGTGAGAGAATTTAGAGTGAAGGGTGGAGTGCAGAATTTTTACAACAGCAGAAGTTGGGGTTTGATAAAGTCACCGTCTGTGACTCTGCGTACAACCCATAGTGTCCACGCCACACGTGTTACATGATCCTCTTTACTTTTCACCAAATGGATCGATCATTATTAAATCCATCAAAACATATTTGTTGGCTAAAATAAACTGTATTTTTCTACTTTTTGGTTAGTTCATGAAAAAGATTTCCATGAGAATCTTTATTTAATACTGTATAGAAAGAGGAAAAACGCATAATGTCATGTGCGTTTTTGATAAATAAAAATTACTTCTTTCGTCCATAAAAATGTTTCACTTTTTTTTAGTTGGTTCCACTAAAAATATTACTCTCTTCCCTTCATTCCATAGTAATAGAGACATCTCATTTGAACACTCGTTTAAAAAAATGATAATAAATGGTTAAAGTAGAGAAAGAGTGAAGTAAGATAGAAATAGTGTAGAAAAGAGTATTATCTACCATATTCTTTATCTCACTTTACTATTTCGCTACTTTAACTATTTATTATAATTTTTTCAAAACGAGTACTCAAAATGAAATGTATCTATTAATGTGGAACGGAAGGAGTACTCCACTACATGTTTATTTTTGAAAAAAATTCTCTTTCGTATTAAATTAAATATTATATTTATTCTCTCTCCACCTAACATACAAAACAAAAATCTCCTAAAATTCAAGAATCCAAGATGTTAATATTGAAGTTCTATTTTTGATTATACACCACTTAGATATTAAAATATCACTACTCAAAAATCCAAGATGTCAATCTTAGGTTGCAAAAAAAACATTGACCTCTAACTAGTTTTTTTTTAAAAAAACACCCTTTGTGGGCGGGGGGTTTAGGCAGACCCCCAACCCGTAAATAAGATCAAAATGTAATGTTTCAAAAGCATGATCTTAGCCCAAAAGTGACTAAGATCTAAACAAGTACATGGAGATGCAAAATAGGGGTTCCACAAGCCGGGATCCTCCATTCTATCAAGTGGAAAACAGATGACTAAATACACTAAAGGGAGAGTCGAAAAAGGACCAAAATCAACCACTAGAAGAACTAGATCAACCCACATCTCTACTTCGGAAACGGAAGTTAGGATATCCCAGCTGGTCCATCCTAACTAGCGCCTTCAGGTACCGAGGCGCAGAGATTGGATCAAAATATGTAAGGGCAGGGGTCTGGACCCCCTACCTGCCAGAAAATCAGCAGCCCGGTTTCCCTCTCTGTAGATGTGTGAGAATCGAACATGCCGCTGAGCTGTCATGCTCCGGATCAAAGCCATATGGTGTCTAAAATCCGCGGAGCCAAAGTGTCTAGATGACAACAAACTAACCAGAGCCGCTGAGTCCAGCTCTATCCAAATGTGAGTAGAAAGCTCCATAGCCATCTCCAAACCCCGAATCAGAGCCAAAAGCTCCGCTTCAAAGCTCGATGATGTAGCTATCGGAGCACAAAAAGCCCGCAGAAGGCCTCCGTCAAAACCACGAACCAGTCCTCCCTCCCCCGCCACCAGTGTCGATGTAGAGAAGGCGCCGTCTGTGTTCAGCTTCACCCAAGGTGCATCAGGGGGATGCCATAGGACCATGAGCGACCGCAGAACACGCTGTCTAGGGGAGAAATGCATGAAATCAACCGACGGCGAGCACCCCCTCCAATGAGTCGAGGTGATCCTGCCGGCCAAAACTAGCACATGCAGATGATGAGTGACCTGCAAAATAACATGTGAATGACGAAAAGGACGACCGCCATGCTTGCAGTCGTTCCTCTCCGTCCAAAGAAACCAAGCAATCAAACAAGGAATAAGAAAACTAATATGCATGGCGGGAGCCCTCTGGAAAGAGGACCTCCGCCAGTGACCTAGTCTAAGTGCAATATCGGTGCTCGTGTGAATCGGTGTGTGCGAGGAAGGAAACCAGGCATCGAAGTACTCCCATGCAGAAATCGCCGACTGACTCGAAAGAAAGACATGGCTGAGAGACTCGACCCAAGGAGACCTACAACACTGACACCTAGACGCTAACTCAATTCCCCTCCTCTGCAATTTTTCATCTACCGGCAGCCTACCAAATAGTAACCTCCAAATGAACACCGACATGGTAGGAGTCAACCCCTGGTTCTAAATAAGACCAAAAATCTCCTTCTTCGGAAGTCTAGTCTGGATGCTCTCCCAGGCTGAGGTTACATAGAACTCGCCATGGCTAGTCAGACTCCACCGCCTCACATCCTTCGCCCCCAACTCGATCGGCGTGGCTCTGATCTGGTCTATCACATTGAGAGGTACGCCAAACCTGAAAGATAAACTATGCAGCATATCCTCATCCCATGCATACTCATGCCAATATGATACAACGGCCTGAGATTGGGGAGGATCATTTCCCGGGACGCACAGATTCCGGATGGAGCTAGTCCCAAGCCAGACATCATCCCAGAAGCTGATCTTCCCCTCACCCAAGGACCAACGAATATACTCATGCATGTATGACCAAATACGACGCAAACGACTCCAAGTAGGACTATCATGTGACCAACAAGGGGATGTATCCAAATGACAAGGAAGGATACTGTATTTCTGGGTCATGAACTGGGCCCAGAGAGAGTCCTGAGCTAGCAGTCTCCACCACAGCTTGAATCCAAAAGCCACTGCCACCTCCCTGAAGCGGCGAATACCCAAGCCACACTCATCAAAAGGCAATCAAATTTGTCTCCAAGAAATCTAATGCAGCTCCCTCTTCTCTCCAACTGTGCCCCAAAAGTATCTAGCCAAAATCTGCTCCAACTCGTCTAGAAACCCAAGCAGGGGGCTCATAACCTGTAAAATGTGTAGCGGGATGGCGGCCAGGGTGCTCTTAATCAGAGTCAGATGACCCCCAAAAGCAAGATGTCGGTGGGACCAGCTGTGGATCATGTCCATCAGCCTCTGCCTAAGGGGCAGCAGATGGTCTGCCCTCCTCTCTCCTCGGAAAATCGGCACCCCAAGGTATGTAAAAGGCATCGCCCCTCTCTGAAATCCTCCAACCTCCTCCACAACGTCAGCGAACTCCATGTGCTCATTCGCCAAAAAGAAGTGTGTCTTCCCATTGTTCAACAGCTGACCAGAAACAGCTATGTAGTGATCCAGGCATCCAACCAACTTCTCCACCGCCTCTCTATGAGCCCTCGAGAAAATGATGATGTCATCTGCATAGGAGAGGTGAGTGATAACGGGGGCCTTTTTCCGACATCTATAGACCATCTCTCTATCCCCCTTGATCAATCTGTCAAGACATCTCGATAAGTAGTCTGCCGCCAATACAAAGAGGGAAGGGGATAAGGGGTCTCCTTGCCTCAACCCCCTGGATGACTGAAAGAAGCCTGCCGGGCCACCGTTCACCAGGACAGAAAACCAACATGACGAGATGCATCTCCTGATCATATCCACCCAAGTCTGTGAGAATCCCATCGTGTCCAAAACCTTGAGTAGAAACTGCCACTGGACTCTATCATATGCCTTCGCCATATCCAGCTTGAGAGCCAGGTTGGGCGATCTCCCTCTACTCGAGAGCTCCTTCCCCAGGTCATGTATCAACTCTTGAGCCAGAAGAGCATTGTCGCTAAGCAGACGGCCCTTGATGAACCCACTCTGATTTGGCGCAATGATAAGGGGAAGTAGAGGTGCGAGTCTCGAAGCCAGGATCTTTGTGATGATCTTGTTGGTAACATTGCAGAGGCGGATCGGTCTAAAATCTCCCCACGTGATCGGGTTAGGCTTCTTCAGAATGAGAACGATCATGGTCGCCGTGAAGCTTCTGGGCATAAACGCCCCACTGAAGAAGTCTCCGACGGCTGCACTCACATTACGCCCCACAGTGTCCCAGCAGTGCTGGAAGAACAATGAAGTGAACCCATCCGGCCCGGACACACTATCTCCATTGATCCCAAAAACTGCATCCTTGACCTCCTTCTCCTGCGGCAGCGAACACAGAGCCTCCCGATCAACCGAATCCGGTAGTGTATGTATAAGAGATAAATCGGGCTGTGCTAGGTCCCCAACATCCGAGGTCAGAAGCTGCTGGAAGAATGCGGCCCCGAATCCCTGATTTCTGTTTCTTCCGTCAGTGCTTGCCCCCCAACCTCAACTGTGTGTATCCTCGACTTAACCCTCTTCTGTCTAACCCAGCCATGGAAGAATTTGGAATTCTTTTCTCCATCAGTAGCCCATTTAATTGTCGCCTTTTGCCTCCAAAACTCTTCCTCCATCTTGGCAGTGATGATTAGCTCTGCAGACACTCTACTGAAATCAGCCCTATGCACGGGTGTTGGGTCACTATCATATATGGCCTACGCCTCAAGTACTGCCTGCTCTGCATCCTTTAGGTTCTGGAGGATGTTGCCGAACACTTCTCTATTCCAAGTCTTGAGGAACTTCTTGACCCTGATAAGCTTGAGTTGGAGGTTCATCTTGCCATTATACCCTGTCTCTCCCTCCCATATTCTGGCAATCTCGCCCCTAAAAGTCTCATGTCTGACCCACATATTTTGAAATCTGAAAGCCGGTCTCGTGGTCTGGACAGAAAATTGGCATCTCACCAAGAGAGGCGCATGATCAGAGCTGAATCTCGCCAAATGTGTCACTCGAGTAGTTGCAAAAACTGAAGTCCAGTGCTCTCCAATCAAGATGCGGTCCAACCTTTCCCAAAGCCCCCCTGTGCCACGTGAATATCGGTCCATCAAAACCCGGGTCTATCAGCTGGCACTCGGCAATAGCATCGGCAAAGTCCATCATGTCTCTGTGTCTATCTGTATTACTCCCCTGTCTCTCTTCATTGGTTAGGAACATGTTGAAATCTCCACCCACTAGCCACGGTCTGCCCTCCATGACCAGCGAGAGATCTCCCAGCTTTTCCCAAAGTGCTTGTCTCGTCTCTCTCGTGTGTCTCCCATAGACAATGGTAATATAGATCGGAAAGGGGAAGATTACAGCAGAAACCTTAACGTGTAAAGCCTGTCTCGAGTCATCTACCACTTCCACTGTCCAATCTTCATGGGCAAGAATCCAAATGTGACCACTTTCATTAGATCCTGCAAACCGAAGGCCCTGGAAATTTTGGCCTAAAGCTGGTGGTGTCCTCTGTGGTTCAATCACTGCAGCAAACAAAATCTTGTGTTCTCGGATCAAATATCTCAGATGTCTCTTGGTGCGGGCATTCTCTTGGTATCAGTCGCTGCATACCACTTGTTCATGGTGTCGAGCATACTCTGCGTTAGCTGCACACGGGCAAGATTGTTGAGCTCGGGAGTGACCAGGGACAGAGATTCCGATTGGACCTCGTGGGACTCACTGGCGCTTCCCCTAGCCATCCGCATCGCGGTCTTTTGCCCAACCGGGCGACGGCGGAGGAAAGACGATTGAGGGGTCGAGAACTCTGCCTCGACGTTAGGGAGTTCGTGGGAACAGCAATGCTGCTGTACTCTCCGGAGGCGTTGATCTTCGTCCGCTTCGGCCAGCCAGCATCAACACACGCACTAAACTTGGCGGAAGTTTGCACCACAAAATAGACCTCCCAATATTTGAACTCCCCGAAACCCAATTCACTGTCGGGGTACTGCTGGTGAGACAGAAGCTTCACATCATCGGCGGACATGCCGCTTGATGCCGTGCGGAGGTTGTTTTGGTAGATACCGGAAAATCAGCTGAGCTGCCTCCTCAGCCGCTCCCACTGCTTCCGGCATTGCTCTCCATCGTGAGGCTTCCCACCTGGCAGTTTGAATTGGAGGTAGCTTTGGCTAATGCGCCACCATATTCTGTCGATGTGCTGGTTAGCCCCGGCGTAGGGATCCTCGACTACACCGACCCGGGCCTTCGCCAGCGCGACGCACTCCCCTATGCTCCAGATGATCATCTTTCTCCCACCGGCTTCCTCCCTCACCCCCTCAACCCCCGACCCACCCTCGTTCCCCGCACACGAAGACGAGGTAGTGCCCTTGCCCTTCCCCCTCCCTTGCTTCTGCGTCCTCCCTGCCGCCGGTTGCATCTCAGTGGGAGACTCCCTGACCGGAGATAGTCCCAACTCCTCAAAAGAGAAAGTCTCGATGCCGGTGAACTCAGTCTCTAGAGGAGTACTCTTGGGGGAATCACTCGACAATAATTCCATGTAGGGGCGATAGACATTGTCCCCAGGTGATTGGGTGATACGAGTCTCTTTTACTATATTATTTTGTTTAGATCCTCTTCTATTATTATTAGTTTGTTGAGATATTTTAGGGACTATCATATCTTTTTTGTATCCACACATATTATAAATATGAGTGGAGTCTTCCATAATAATTAGTCAATGAATCTATGAAATAATACTTTGGCTCAAATACTTGTGCTTTAAGAAACAACCCTAAGGCTGCCGACGAGAGATCCTCGCGCTCAGCCGCCCCTTCGCCGGACTAGTCGCCGACCCATTGCATTGGGCGCTCGATAACGTCGGCTCCGTTTCTTGATTACGTGTGGAATTCGACGTTAAGGAGAAAGATCCTTAACAACTGGTGTCTTTCATTGTGATCTCAACCATGGCCGATCAAGCACCACCGACCGGCCTCCTTATCGGAGGCAACGCCCAGGAGTTGGGAACCGATCAGCCCCAATGCTTCACGGCGAGTGGCTGCCTCGGTAACGGATGGCAGCGGATACAACGCGACGACCCGGAGTCAAGCAGCGCGCTGCGCAATGGATCGTGGGCGTTCGTACCTACCATGTCAGCGCTGGACAAAATATGACAAGATTTGATCAATTGGAATTGAAATTGGATGCGAGGGATAGAAGGGTTGATAGTTTGAAGGCCACACGCCTTCCCGAACCGGATCAGCCCTATTTTTCGGACGACGGGGACGTCGATGGGTATCGTTCCCAGGGAGACGTCTGGCCGACCGACGAGGACGGCCCCCTGATTTTCAACCACCGTAGGCGTGACCGTGGTGGGGATGTCCGCCGGCGTAGGGGTACGGGTCGTGATTTAAACATGCGAGAGGCAGGGCTCGCACAGTCTGGCTCTGGCACGATTCCATATCGCGCACACACTGCTTCGTGGCCTCGCACGAGCTGGGATAGACCATCAGCTCGCATCACAACGGAGTTTGATAGGGGCTTTCGCGTGGACCGACAACCTACATCGTGGGACCCCCCTTCAACTGCCCCTCCTGTTGGGATCCTCCCGGTAACCGACCAATACCGAGCTTCCATCCCTACGACCCACCACGGTTATGGCAGCCCTCTTATTGGGAACCACCGTCTCACCGTGCATCGCAAGGATACTCGGATTATGATCAGCCACCACCATGTCTGCCTAGTTGTTGGGATACACCCATGCGGCAAACCGATCACTTCCGGCAGCAGCGCAGCCCACGCCCGGGCACACAACCTTGGCAACCTACTCGCACGGTGTCTGATTCACCTAGTCACCAACGATCAGCAGCGCCGCTGCCTGCAGCTGCCCCGCCACCTATACCACAACGCTCGCCCTCAAATCACCTCAATCGGACTGTATCCAGCCTCGAATTGCCCACTACTGTGAAGCAGCCCCTGCTGACTTTCCAGAAATTCTACGACTCTCTGCGAGATTTTTTTCCTTTGGTTGATGATCGAGCTCTTAGGGCTGTTGCCATCGATCATATCAATGATGTTGATGCGGCTGTTGAAACAATGCTTGAGGAGACAATTCATTTCTTCACTGAAAGATCTGCACCAACTAGTCCTTTGACTTGGAGTGCTATTGCGGGCGAATCATCATACGGTAGCTTGTCTGTGATAACAGAGTTCGCAGATCAAGCTGATGATGATCATAGTATTTTTGTTAGTGGAAAGAAAGAATCGTCCGGTTGTGCTGAAGTTGGGCTAAGTGAACCTGTTGGTGATGCAAGTTCAGGGCATCTTGATGTGGAAACTCATCATGACATTCATTCTCAGGCTAAATCACTGGTGGTGGTAGGTGAAACTAGAGATGGAACTTGTTGTATGGAAGTTTTGGATGTTAGGGTTTTGTATACTAGAAATCACCTTTCGAGTGATTGCATACTGTAAAACTCTAATGGTTATTTTCCAATAAATGCAACAGATTATTTTTGTCATAATTTTGTTATGTTTTACATTTAATGGTTGTTTATTGCATATTTAAATGTATAAGCAAACGTAACAAAGTCTAAGTCTTTGTTTTAGTAGACCGGTTGTGGGCGTCGTCCAATTTAAGGTAACACGGTCAGTTCTAAACAAAGAAAAATAAGAATTTCACAACCTAGATAGGGCTAGACTACCTATCGCGAAAGGTTGCAATGTCAGTCCGATTATTTCTAAGCCTTATTGAAATAAGATGACGTTGGTGTGGTATAGCACTGAATGGATCTAACAGCAAGACGAGTCTTTATGCTATCTACTGAAAGACGAGGTCTTGATAATTAATTTTTTAATCAATGTACGTTAGCATTGAGCACACGATATTGAGTATCCACTACTTTGACTTACCAAAGGTGCGGGTTTTTCGTAACCCAACGATCCAGGTATATTGGGTAGTGGTGATCATTATCTAGCGGTACTAGGATTGCTATTATGTTGAAACGTGCGCGAGGAGCTCGAAACGAGGTTTTATTATTCGGAACCTAGCTAGTTGGAGTTTGATTACTCTATGAATAATAAATAAGAGTTTCTTGCTAAGTCCACTCTTGGAATTCGAAATATGTTAATTAATTAAGTCTATAGCAGATATTAATTAATTAATGGATGTTTCTATCTTAAGCGCGGGAAATAAATCAAATGCAATTAAAGGAAACTCGGAATACTTGCAATTTCGGATTTGGAAGGCAGTACAATATTACTTCTGTAGTGGCTGCTCGTAATATTCCAATATAAGCTTATATTAAATTGTGGGTTCAATTTAATTAGTAAAAAGCTAATTGGGTGAGGCTTGTTCCAAATTCTTCCTTAGATCCCTGACTGGGCCCAATATGTGACTTATATAAATAGGAGAATAAAGGAGACAGAAGATACACCTTTAATATACAAAATTTTCGTCCCCCTCTAGAAAGAGAGAGCTCGAAATTTGTGCTCCCTCCGTGAGCAGTTTCTGTCTTCCATTATTCGAGTCCTAGTACGTTGGTGAGATTTGCTCACACAAATATCAGCGCTCGGATAGGCCGAGACAGGCGACAGCAACTGGCCGAGAACAGCGCCACCGTCGTGCGCGCCGCTGGCCGAGGACCGCGTCACCCGACGTGCTCAGCTGGCCGAGACGCGTCGGCACCCGACGGTCGAGACGACCGAGACGGGCGCTCGCTAGTGTCCGAGACGCTGCGTGCGTCGTGATTCGACGACGAATTCATCGGATCTTCGTCGTTCATCGTTCGTTCGAACCTCGTACGATGAGATAACGATGAAGGATTATTTTAATGATTATTTAATTATTTTATTAAAAGATATCATTAAAATATTATTATTTAATGGAAATAAAATCTTTTTGGAAGATTTGTCTAGATTTTAGGAATATTTTTATTATTATCTATATCTATGGAAATAAATAATATTATTTTATTCCTAGATGATATAGATGAGAATAATTTAATAGTTTCCTAATATTTGTCTAGATTTAAGGAATATTTTTATTATTTTCTATATCTATGGAAATAAATAATTTTATTTTGATTCCTAGATGATATGGATAAGAATAATTTAATAGTTTCCTAATATTTATATATCTAAGATCCTAAAAAGGATAGATATGTATGAATACATTAAATAATGAAATATCTCTTCCTAATCTTGAACATGGAATTAATTTGAATTTAATTTTTCATGTCTTATTAAGAATTAAATAATTTATTTATTTGAGACATATCTTATAGTAGACATGAATACGAATTATATTCTAGAACAATAATTTCCTAAAGGAAGATACCAATTAATAAAAGATTTAATTATCCAGCAAATTAAATACCAACAGAATTTAATGAAAGTCTTTCTCTGCCCTAAGGCTAAGGATAATTAAAGAAAAACCATAACCCAAAATATCTAAGCTATAATTACGAACTCAACGTTTGTATATGGTCTCCATCAATTGGTCTGCAATTTATGAAGCCTTTTTCTAATATTATCGCCACCTGCTCTGTGGGGACAATAATCCTAAGAAAATAGCAAGTTCATGAGGGCGGACTTCTCAAATCTAAATAGTATGAACTAGAATGTAGTTTCCAATATTATCGCCGCCTGCTCTGTGGGGACAATAATCCTAAGAAACTGCGAGATTTAGAAGTTCACACAGGATTTATGAGATAGGTTGATCTTGTTAGCATTACATGAGCATTGTTATGGGAGTGTGTTGTAGAAATGAGACTCTGTAATGCTAAAGATATGGTCTTGCTTAGGCAACATTAGGCGGCCATGCCACTCTGTGGTCTCTGGACTATTCGTCGGTGTTGTGACCAGTAAAATTGTAAGATTTTAATGCGTATTGACTTCCTCTGGAGGGTACAAAATTTTAATTTTACAGTTGTAAGATTTTGAAAAGTTTTATGGTTAATCTAATCAAACTTTTTACATAAGTTTATGACAATAGTAAGATACTCTGTTTTGCAGTGCAAATCAAATCGTCAATATGTCGTTCAATCCTCTTTCTGCAATTCTCAAAGAAAATAAACTCGAGGGCCAAAATTACATAGAATGGAAACAAAATTTGGACATGGTTCTCACAGCAGATGAGTACATCTTTGTGCTCACCACCCCGCGACCTCCAGTGCCGCCGGCTAACGCTGCGGCAGGAGTCAGAGATGCACACAGACGGTGGCATAAGGCGAATGAGATGGCTAAGTGCTACATGTTGGCATCTATGTCATCAGTACTCAAGCATCAGCATTCTGCTATGGAAACTGCCGCCGAGATTATGCAGAATCTCAAGAATCTTTTTGGTACTCAGAATCGAACGGCTAAGTCTCAAGCCTTTCGGAGTATCATGTCGAAGACAATGAAGGAAGGCTCGTCTGTGAGGGACCACGTCCTCGAGATGATGGGCCACCTCAACCAAATTGAGGTCTTGGGAGGGACGATCGATCCCGAGTCCCAGGTTACTATCATCCTTCAAAGTCTTCCCCCTAGCTTCCAACAGTTCAAGCTCAACTTCGAGATGAACAAAAGGAATTACACCTTGGCAGAGCTGTTGACTGAACTTTAGTCGGCAGAGGACCTTATGGTCTAGGATAAGGCCGCCATGATGATTTCGGCGCCTCGTTCCTCTGGCTTAAAGCCTAGCAAAGGAAAAAGGCAGGCACCGAACTCAGGACCGGCCAAGATAGCTAAGGGAAAGAAGAAGAAGAGGGCTAACAAGAAGCCCACGGGGAAGTGTTTCAAGTGTGGAGAGAAGGGGCATTGGAAGCCAGACTGTCCTAAATGGGGCAAGGCTACAGGTATGCACCAGGCTCTAGTTGTCGAGTCTTGTTTGACTTCGACATCAATTTGCACTTGGGTTATTGACACAGGAGCCACTGATCATATTTATTTTGATCCTGACTTAATGCAGGTGACAAGACGGCTACATGATCGTGAGATTGAAGTCCAGCTGGGCGACGCTACCAAAGTGGCAGTCGTTGCAGTGGGAGACATTTATTTGCGTTTTAGTAGTGATAGATTTTTTATTTTGAAGAATGTTTTGTTGATACCTTCTTTTAGAAGAAATTTAATTTCAGTTTCTAAATTGGTTTATGATGGATATTCGATTTCTTTTAATGACAATTGCGTTATTAAGAAAGATGGTTCTTATATCTGTCGTGGTATCATGGAAAACAATCTGTATACAATCACTTCTACACAGTTTAATAATCGCAAATCAGAACTCAATACAACATCGAAAATTTCAAAGAAATGAAAGGAACCTTCAAGTTCAATGAACGAAACGTACTTGTGGCACCTTAGACTTGGTCATGCCAATGAAAGGAGGATCCATTCTCTTGTTCAACAAGATCTTATCAAAGGTCTAGAGGAGGAACCTTTTCATAAGTGTGAGTCATGCTTAGAAGGCAAGATGACCAAGAGGCCTTTTAAGGCTAAGGGCAATAGGGCCAAGGAAGTACTTGAGCTCGTTCATTCCGATGTATGTGGACCAATGTCAACTGAGGCAAGAGGTGGTTTTCGATACTTCATCACTTTTATTGATGACTTCTCGAAAATTGGATATGTCTACTTGATGCGTCACAAGTCAGAGTCTTTTGACAAGTTTAAAGACTTTAAGACTCTTGTGGAGAAGTATCATGGGAAGAATATCAAATGCCTACGATCTGATCGGGGAGGCGAATACCTCAGTGCCGAATTTTTGGACTACTTATCGGAAGTGGGAATTGAATCCCAACTGACTGCGCTGGGCACGCCCCAGCAGAACGGCGTGGCTGAAAGAAGGAACATGACCTTATTAAACATGGTTCGATCGATGATGAGTTATGCACGTCTGCCTATTTCGTTTTAGGGACATGCCTTGCTTTCTGCAAGTCACATTTTAGACAATTTACCATCAAAATCCGTACCTAAAACTCCATATGAGTTGTGGACTGGGCGTAAGCCCAATCTAGCACATCTCAAGGTTTGGGGTTGCCCGGCTCATGTATTGGAAAAGGATCCAACTAAGCTAGGATCTAGGACGGAGGTATGTTTGTTTATAGGATACCCCAAAGGGACGAAAGGTTATGAATTCTTTAGTCTCCGAGATAAGAAAGTCATTGTGAGCACTCACGCGACATTCTTAGAGGAAGACTATGTAATGAATCATAAACCCAGCAGTGAAGTGGCTCTTGATGAGCTAACTTCTGTCACAAGTTCCATTAACCAAGAATAAGTACCAAGTGTACAAACAATTCCCGAAACTTCAACTTCTACTCAAAATATTATAGTGCCGCACCGCAGTGGGAGGGTCTCACATGAGCCCGACAGATACATTGATTTTGGGGAATCTATGGATCACTCCTCGGACAGCAATGTATTAGATCCCTGGAACTTTGCGGAAGCTCTGGCAGATGTCGATCATTGCGAATGAGTGAAAGCAATGGATTCGGAACTACAATCTATGATAGACAAAGACGTCTACGATTTGTCCGTCCTACCCGAAGGTTGTACTGCCATTGAGAGCAAGTGGATATATAAACGTAAACGTGGACCCGATGGATGAGTTAAAGTCTTCAAAGCAAGACTAGTGGCCAAGGGGTATACCCAAAAGGAAGGCATCGATTATGATGAGACCTTCTCCCCAGTGGCCATGCTCAAATCGATCCGGATACTGTTGTCTATTGCAGCTTATATGGATTGGGATGTATGGCAGATGGACGTTAAGACTGCGTTTCTCAACGACAGTCTTGAGGAGACCATCTACATGGAACAACCCGAAGGATATGCCATAAAGGGCAAATAACACATGGTTTGGAAGCTTAAGAAGGCCATTTATGGCCTCAAGCAAGCATCTAGATCGTGGAACCAATGTTTCGATCAAACTGTTTGCAAGATTGGATTCGAAAAGTGCCCAAGTGAAAGTTGTGTGTATAAGAAAGTTGATAAGGGGAATGTAGTGTTCTTAGTTTTATATGTAGATGACATTCTTCTAATTGGAAACAATAAAAAGATGTTGTCATCAGTTCGAACATGGTTGTCGAACCAGTTCGAGATGAAGGATATGGGAGACGCGGGACACATCCTCGGGATCAAGGTTCTTCGGAATCAAGAGAAGAAGATGTTGTGCTTATCTCAAGAATCTTACATCGAAACAGTACTTAGTCGTTTTAGCATGCAGGATGCCAAGAAAGGTTTCTTACCTTTTAGACATGGTATCCATTTATCTCAAGAGATGTGCCCTAAAACGCAGTCTGAGATACAGGAAATGAGAAGGATTCCATATGCTTCGGCAGTTGGAAGTCTCATGTATGCTATGCTTTGTACTAGACCTGATATTTGCTTTGTTGTTGGCATGGTGGCAAGATATCAGTCGAATCCGGGCCAAGGACATTGGACTGCCGTAAAGAACATACTCAAGTACCTTAAACGGACTAAGGACTATGCTCTAGTTTACAATGCAGCCGAGCTCTGTCCTTTGGGATATACTGACTCAGACTTTCAAGCTGATCAGGACTCGAGAAAATCTACTTCAGGATATGTGTTCACCTTAGGAGGTGGAGCCGTAATTTGGAAGAGTGTGAAGCAGAAATGCATCGCGGACTCGACCATGGAAGCCGAGTATGTGGCCGCTTCGGAGGCTGCAAAAGAGGTGGTATGGTTCAAGAACTTCGTTATGGATTTAGGTGTGGTTTCGAATCTGCCCAAGAGCATCACCATTTATTGTGACAATTCTGGTGCTGTGGCAAACTCGAAAGAACCAAGAGCTCACAAAGCGAGCAAACATATAGAGCGGAAGTATCATATCATTAGAGATATAGTGCAGAGAGGAGACATAAAAGTGGTCAAGATTGCGTCAGAGAACAACCTGGCAGATCCTTTTACAAAGGCTTTGGCGGTGAAACCGTTCGAATGCCACGTTGAAGGGATGGGAGTTCGGCTCATTCAAGACCTCAACTCGCTTTCAGTATAAGTGGGAGAAATTTAGACGTGTGCACTACCATTTTGTATACTTGAAAGCTGTTTTGAGTATAAGTGGGAGATTGTTAGGGTTTTATATACTAGAAATCACCTTTCGAGTGATAGCATACTGTAAAACTCTAATGGTTATTTTCTAATAAATGCAACAGATTATTTTTGTCATAATTTTGTTATGTTTTACATTTAATGGTTGTTTATTGCATATTTAAATGTATAAGCAAACTTAACAAAGTCTAAGTCTTTGTTTTAGTAGACCGGTTGTGGGCGTCGTCCAATTTAAGGTAACACGGTCAGTTCTAAACAAAGAAAAATAAGAATTTCACAACCTAGATAGGGCTAGACTACCTATCGCGAAAGGTTGCAATGTCAGTCCGATTATTTCTAAGCCTTATTGAAATAAGATGACGTTGGTGTGGTATAGCACTGAATGGATCTAACAGCAAGACGAGTCTTTATGCTCTCTACTGAAAGACGAGGTCTTGATAATTAATTTCTTAATCAATGTACGTTAGCGTTGAGCACACGACATTGAGTATCCACTACTTTGACTTACCAAAGGTGCGGGTTTTTCGTAACCCAACGATCCAGGTATATTGGGTAGTGGTGATTAGGGATGTCAATCGGGCCAACCCGTTCGGGTTGTCGGGCCATTCGGTTACGGGTTATTCGGGTTATGATTTTTTCGGGTTATAAAAGTTCGACCCTAACCCTAACCCTTCGGGTTTCGGGCTAACCCACCGGGTTATTCGGGCCAATGCGTATTTTTAATTCTTTTAATATTTTCAAAAAAATAATACGTATTTAAATTTTCTTTAATTATATACATATTTTTAATTAATCATTCAACAATGAAATACGTATTTTTAATTTTCTTTAATATTTTTTAAAAAGATTAAGTTATTTAAATTTAAATAACTTATTCATTACATAATTATTTACAAAATATCTATCAATAGTATGTTTATGTTTATGTATTTAAAACATAAATCAACACTTTGTTTCAAAATTTAAACATAAATCAATTCGTAGAAAATTAAATAAAATTTTCATAACGTGAGAGGTGCATCGTAGATGTAACAAAAATATTTTGAATTGTTAAAGAGTGAATTATCAAGATGCTAGCTAATTGGAGTAACTCTAAGTTTTCTTGAATTATGAATTTATTCCATCTGTAAATAAGTCAAATAATAATTTATCTTTGTTTTAAGAATCATCAAAGTACGCATAATTCAATGACAAAGCGGCGTCAAAACACTTTGCACTATTATATTGGAAATATACTAAAAGAAAGTCTTTATATACGGGTATTTATGAATCCATGAACCACATGGTGATTTTTTTGTGATCTTATATAGTCGGTTTACGTATTTGGATTTTGCATGGTTTTAGAGGGTTGTCTTGGATGATTTTGATTATATTTCTATATTTTGGTATGTTTACATGTTTGTTGAGAAATGATAGAAAATTGATTAGAAAATGCACACAAAATATGTGGATGTGCAGCAGCCTTGTTTGAGTCAATGTTTCTCGCGATTTTGAAGTCTGATAAACCTCTAATACATATCATTCTCTTCGTCTTCGAAAGAGCTTCGCGTGGATATATTGCACGCTTCAATCGGAGATTTGTAGAGAAAGCTATGACCGTTACAAAAACTGCTCGCTGTGCAGAAGCCTTCAACCCGACGGGCCGACCCGTAACCCGAGCGGGTCAGCCCGCCTAACCCGACAACCCGAACGGGTCAGCCCGAATGGCCCGATTTTAAATTCGGGCTGCGAAATTACAACCCTAACCCTGCATTTTTATCGGGTTATTCGGGCCGGCCCGCGGGTTCGGGTTACATTGACATCCCTAGTGGTGATCATTATCTAGCGGTACTAGGATTGCTATTATGTTGAAACGTGCGCGAGGAGTGTCTCGTTTGATAACATCCACAAGAGGAGCTCGAAACGAGGTTTTATTATTCGGAACCTAGCTAGTTGGAGTTTGATTACTCTATGAATAATAAATAAGAGTTTCTTGCTAAGTCCACTCTTGGAATTCGAAATATATTAATTAATTAAGTCTATAGCAGACATTAATTAATTAATGGATGTTTCTATCTTAAGCGCGGGAAATAAATCAAATGCAATTAAAGGAAACCCGGAATACTTGCAATTTCGGATTTGGAAGGCAGTACAATATTACTTATGTAGTGGCTGCTCGTAATATTCCAATATAAGCTTATATTAAATTGTGGGTTCAATTTAATTAGTAAAAAGCTAATTGGGTGAGGCCTGTTCCAAATTCTTCCTTAGATCCCTGACTGGGCCCAATATGTGACTTATATAAATAGGAGAATAAAGGAGACAGAAGATACACCTTTTAATATACAAAATTTTCGTCCCCCTCTAGAAAGAGAGAGCTCGAAATTTGTGCTCCCTCCGTGAGCAGTTTCTGTCTTCCATTATTCGAGTCCTAGTACGTTGGTGAGGTTTGCCCACACAAATATCAGCGTATAGTCCGGGACACCAGTCAGAAGATCCGAGGTCTTGTATTGAAGATCTTCACGTGGAGAAGGAGCAAGCCATCATCGATTCTTGATTGAATCTACGAGGTAAATTGGCTAATTCCGTAGTAAGCATGCTTTAGGGATTTTATGTGCTAAAGCTTGTTTTTAATTCAAGTTATGAGCATGATACATGTGATAATTACGCGAATAGAATTTGTCTAAATAATCTGCTAAATAGATCAAGTTTATATGATCGGTAAATCATGCACGCTTCCGCTGCCAACCCCTTCATTGGAAGACTCTCAAATAGAGAGGACAGTTACAGCAGAAGATGAGACTTCATGTAGTGGTAATGCACAGCCGAAGATGGATTGCATTCAGCAAAACAAAGATCATTCTGATGGGATTGCAATAGAGGTGGATAAAATTGATGACGATGAAGGTCTTCATGATTCAAGTAAAATTGCAACATTTGATTTCGACGGTTGTCTCGAAAAGACATCTCTGAAGGGAGTGAATGCAGATACATGGTCCCTCGTGTCTCCTTCAATACCAGAGAAGCTCCATAATCGGTATAAAAATGAGCTACAAGATGCTCGCGAAGATACGGTTGATGAGTTGAAAGACAAGTCAATATACTCTAGTATGGGTGTAAAGAGGATGGGGGAACTTGATAACAAGCCATTTCATGTTACGATCATGAGGAAGTTCGTTGAGGATGCTTACATCGAATATGCAATAGTAGGTTATTGGAGATTGAAACAACGATCGTGTCCGTTTGATCCAGGTGGAGATAAATCGCCAAAGCTTCTTCTTTCAACTTTTCGTTGCTTCGTGGTTTCCACCTTGAGGACAAGGTGGATTTTAACCGTGGGGGAGTTGATACGAGTCTCTTTTACTATATTATTTTGTTTAGATCCTCTTCTATTATTATTAGTTTGTTGAGATATTTTAGGGATTATCATATCTTTTTTGTATCCACACATATTATAAATATGTGTGGAGTCTTCCATAATAATTAGTCAATGAATCTATGAAATAATACTTTGGCTCAAATACTTGTGCTTTAAGAAACAACCCTAAGGCTGCCGACGGGAGATCCTCGCGCTCAGCCGCCCCTTCGCCGGACTAGTCGCCGACCCATTGCATTGGGCGCTCGACAACGTCGGCTCCGTTTCTTGATTACGTTAAGGATGAAGAGCCTTAACATTAGGGGACCCCCTGCCTGCTCCCCCCGCAGCGGCAGGCATGCCCTGCATCATCTCGGGCATCATCATCCCGGGCATTTGCGGCATCATCCTGGGCATTTTGGGCATCATCCCACCCATCCCTGCACACCACGGGGGTACATATTGTAGTATCTCTGCATCATCCCTGCCATTTGGGGTTAGGGCATTATCGGCGTCATTCCGGGCATCATCTCGGACATCGGTGCACTTCCGCCGGCGTTTCCCCCAACTCTAATGGGAAACGTCGGTGTTTATAACTCGCTCGTGGCGGGGGAATTACTATCTTAGTGCTCCATTTATCTTCAAAAGAAATGAAAGTATAGAGAAAGAAACTCGTTAAAACAAGTGGTGCGAATGAAATGAAGTTCAACGAGCCGTATATATAGAGTTTTTTTTTAAAAAATAAAAATAAAAATTGGGACATACGTCGGGAACCCGCAATGGCGGACGTCGTCGGAAATCAGCGGAACTCCGGTGTCCACAAGCGAAGTCCGCGTCCGCCTCGAGCTTGCCTAATGGCGGATGCTCTTATGGTGTTTACATGTGTATATCAAGCAATCTTCGGTATGTTACGAGAATACACACTCTTTTTTAATGTCTTCTCTCATATTCTGTAATCTTAAGAGCTTATATCCTACACAAGTATAATATGGGATCGTGACAGATAATCCGTTGAGGTTTGATCATAGTTCTTGTCCACAATCTTTATGTGTGCGAACACCTTGTTTTCTCCAACAGATACCAGGTTCTGGCTGGTGTTACCGAGCAACGCTGTCTAGAACCATTGCTTCACCAGCACAAGTTGGTATTGGGCGCAATTTGCTTCGCTGTGCGAACAGGCAACACGTTTTTAGGCTCATTACAGTAAGTATCTCGCTTCATTTGCCCTCCCATTTATAGGTATACAACAGGCTCAAGAGCAAGAATCGGAGGCAGAAAATACATGCCTCCATTATGACCTGAACCACAGTTGTTTGGTGGCTGAGTGATGGGGTACGAACTAAACAAGCCCAACAGCAGTGACGGCCCATCAGCCCAAAGCCCAAGGAAGAGTATGAGTTCGGCATTACCAAAGAGTTCGGCCTCAGCCTACAGCTCGGTAAAGGCCAACCAATCAAGCTCTGCTCTCAGGTCGGCATCAAGCTCTACTCTCAGATCGGCAACCAAAGCAGTTCGGTCTCAGTATTCGACCGAACAAGGAGTTAGTGGACCCATGCAGGGTTTCCACAACTTCCAACACACCCACTACCACGTGGCGTCAACTCAGGCCACGATCTTAGGCCATGACCTACACGACATCCACGACTTAGGGTGGTGATGCAAGCCACGATCTTAGTTCAATATATAAATAGGACTTAGATCTGGCAGAAAAGAGTTAGAATCTCTCTAGAGAAATAATCATATAGCAAGTCTGTGTTGTAAGCTGTAATTCGCAGATCAAGCAATACAAACCTGCCCCCATTTCTCCCCGTGGACGTAGATTTACCTCAGTAAATCGAACCACGTAAAATTCTCTGTGTCGTAATTTATTTTTACGAGCATTTATCATCATCGAAAATTCGCGGAATCATCACTGGCGCCGTCTGTGGGAAACGAAGAACCAAATTTGTGATAAAGCGAATTTTTGACCATTTTTTCAACCCAAAAAATGCATACCAGATCGCAGAGTACCCGTATTCCTGCCCGTGAGAACCAGGAGGAAGCCAATCCATCCCATAGGTCTGGAAAACAGCCTAGGGATAAATCCACCACCAGTTCTCATGGCGGAGGAACAAGCCGCTCCAAAAGCCGTCACACCGAGTCTTCCCAGCAGCCCGATTTGAACGAGGCTGTCAAGCTGTTTTTGGCTGAAAAGCAGGAGGAATTCTTAACCTTCCTGCAGAGAAGCCAAAAGCAGCCGGAGGCGAAAACGGCGGATTCTCCCTCTCCCTCCATACGAGACAGTCACTACCGCAGTAGTATCATGTCTTCCAGAAGAAAGAATCCTCGGTACCGGAATCACAGGAGAACTCCATCTCCTCCATACCGAAGAAATGTCGGGTTCGCCATGTACGGAGCATTGAGGACTCCGTTCTCGGACGATATTACCCGAACTCCCCTTCCACAGAACTACCGAACTCCGTCGATGACTTATGACGGGTTGGTGAATCCTCATGACTTCCTGGGACGCTATCAGTATAACATGGCGAACCAGGGTCTCAATGAGGTCCACATGTGCAAGCTGTTTCCCGAGCTGCTAATCGGGAACGCAAGAAGGTGGTTCGATAGCCTCCCTCAAGGCAGCATTAGATCCTACCGAGATCTAATGGATGCTTTCCACAGGAGGTTCTTTCAGAAAGCGGAAGCCAGAAGCACTTCGGCTCAGCTGCTTTCTATACGTCAAGGTCGCGACGAAAAGATCAGCGATTTTATGACGAGATTCCACAAGGAATGCCTACAAGTAGATAATCTCAATGATCTACTTGTCATTTCGGCATTCCAAAATGGAATCCTGCCCGGAGCTCTCTACAGAAAGCTCGTGGAGTGCGGTCCGCAAACAGCTCAAGAGATGTGGGACATTGCGGACAAGTTTTCTCGTGCCGATGAGGCAGACCGTCGAAAACGGTCTTTAGACAGCTCATCCAGAGAAGACAAAAAGAAGCCCGGTCATAGCGATCAGAGGCATCCTCGCCGAACACCTTCTCCACTAAAGGAGAGATAGCGGTCATCCGAGGTGATCGAAAAAGAGCAAGTGTGTTCGCAGATTGCGCTTAAAAGTGCCGAGCAATCAGTTCGGCACCATCAAGCATAGCAATCACAGCAGCCGGAATCAGAGGCCGGCGAAATGACCGAAGTCACACCGGAGCCGAACTCGATGGTGTACGGCACTGAAGCCGTGATTCGGTTGAGATCGGCATATCCAGTCCCCGAACTCAATTTCTCCTCAGAAATGAATGGTGATGGACTGAGAGCCGAACTAGATCTTGCCGAAGAAAGAAGAGAATTGGCCTGCCTAAAAGCAGCCAAGTACAAGGAGCAAGTAGCCCGGTATTACAACCAAAGGGTGAAGAAGCTGCAATTTCAAGTGGGAGATCTCGTCTTGAGAAACAACGAAGTAAGCCGAGCAGAAAAGCTGGGCGAACTCGAGCCCACATAGGAAGGTCCATATCGGGTGTCAGAAGTCCTCGGCAAAGGGTCTTACAAATTGACTCACGCGTCAGGAGCACAAGTACCCCGAACATGGTACGTTTCCAACCTCAAAAAGTTCCATTTGTAAGAGACAGTCCGGTCAGTCGGTCTTATGTGTTTTCTTTGTTTTTTACTTGTTCTTGTCTCTACGTGCGTTGTGTCTGTCTATGTGAGTGTCGTCTCTTACAAATAAAACTGAGGTATCTCGTTCTTCAAAGGCTGATCCCCTTTTTAGAACATACAAGCCAACGATTGTGCGTCAAAGCTTCTAAAGGGGATACAAGACCACAATTCAGCCTAAACAAGCAGTTCGTCTGAAACGAGCTGCAACAAGCCCACGATTGTGTGTCAAAGCTTCTAAAGAGGATACAAGACCACAATTCTGCTTAAGAATCAAGCACTTCGTCTGAAACGAACTGCAACAAAAGTCCGATTCTCGCGATAAAACTTGCCTGAATTAGGACAAGGGAAAGTCCAATCCACGCGATAAAACTCGCCGAATTAGGACGACCAAGTTCGGTCAAAGCAGTTTACCTCATAAGACCGAGGACGACCATGTCTAGTCAAAGAGGTTTACTGCATAAGACCACTTCGGTTAACTGGGAAAGTCCGATCCACGCGATAAAACTCGCCGAATTAGGACAAGGGAAAGTTCGATCCCGGCGACGAAAATCGCCAAATTAGAACACAAAGACGAGTCCGGTCAAAGATGTTTATTTCATCAGACCAAAGACGAGTCCGGTCAAAGATGTTTATTTCATCAGACCAAAGACGAGTCCGGTCAAAGATGTTTATTTCATCAGACCAAAGACGAGTCCGGTCAAAGATGTTTATTTCATCAGACCAAAGACGAGTCCGGTCAAAGATGTTTATTTCATCAGACCAAAGACGAGTCCGGTCAAAGATGTTTATTTCATCAGACCAAAGACGAGTCCGGTCAAAGATGTTTATTTCATCAGACCAAAGACGAGTCCGGTCAAAGATGTTTATTTCATCAGACCAAAGACAAGTCCGGTCAAAGAAGTTTACTTCATAAGACCGAGGACAAGTACGATGAAATTTTTTCGCTAAGCTGTAAATACAGTGTTAGAAGCGAAAACAAAAACAAAATTTCATTTTCAAATCTTGTTCGGCACACAACTCCGCTACCCTACAAGATGGCGTTACGCTATTACAAAGGACTATTCTACTGTCCAGGGTTGCTAAAGTTGAGCCATCTATTCACAAAATCATCGTGAAGCTGAGTTCGGGCGTTCCAGGCAGCTGCAGAATAAGCAGGTCGACGAGATGCTCTAATCGACCTGCCACCTCTTCTCTGAGCCCGGGAAGCCCTAGCACCTCGGCGGCGAAGAGTCTCTTCACGAAGCATTTGTTGATCTTGCTCACTCATAATCACAGCTCCTCTACGAACTTCAGCCTGTTCTCGTCTTGACGTTTCCGGCTGTTCCAGAGTTCGTTGCTGACTTGGAGTACGGTTTTGAGCAAGTGAATCAAAGGTTTGATCTGGAGTGCGAGCATCTGTTGGCACGATATGCCGAAGGAATCTTTCTATGGAGGGGCGCCGAGAAAGAACAATGTTGTACCGAGAAGCCCAGCGCCGCAATGATGTCACGACTTGTTGGCAAGCCGAGCTCTCCAGCGCATTGTTCCTCCGGAGTACATTATATTCCTCCCACAGTTCGTCAACTCGACTCTGAACATCTGATATGGTCATTCCCCCGCGCACACGGATGTAATCCTCGTACGCAGTCCTCTCAGCAATGGTCGTATTCAGCTCGGCCTCCAGATCATTTTTATCGGACTCTAAGTCCTTATTATCGGCATCCAGCTTCACTAAACGAGCCAGAAGCTCGTCATTCTTCGTCTGATCGGCTATAGCTCTTTTCTCAGCTTCGTCTAAAGCCGAAGAGTACAGCCGCTTCCAGTGAAGTACCTCCAGCTCCTTGAGAGTTAAGAATACAAAGCAGCTACGTCAGTTCGGCATTTCAGCTTACCGAGCAGGTAGTAAACCACAACAGGAGTAAGAGAGTACGAAAGACTATACGAAGACACAAGAGCAGAAAGAAGAATTTTTTCATTCATAAGAAAAAAATTTTTCTATACAAGGAGGGCTTCAAGGCCATTTTACATAAAGGAAGAAACTAAACTAAGAGAAGGGAGACGAAATCATACTTCGCTAGCTTCGTCTCCACCTTCTCGGTGAGGTCCAGCTTCCTTCTCCTTATCTGCTTCAGCTTCAGCCTCTGCCTCCTTGCTCTCCTCAGCCTGCTCGGCGCCACCGTAGCCGATCTGCTGCGTCTCCTGATCGGCTTCCTTCTCCGGATTCCCGGCTCGCTCGACTTCGGCCTCCCGCTCCAGCGGCTCGGCCTCACCCTCTCCGTTGTAAGTCGAAGCGGGTGAAACGGGTCCCACGGAGGCAAAGATAGCCTCCAGGTTCTCGTCCCGATCAGCTCGACAACTCCGGACTCGGTCTGCAGAAAGCAGGACCGAGGAGGAAGCGAGCTCCTCAAGGAGCGGCAGATTCTGAAGCCGAGCTGCTATCTCTCGGCTGTACAGAGGCAGCACGACATCGGCCCCCTGCTCGCCCTTATCGGCAATTAGCCTTACCAGGCTACCGACAAAGGCCGAGAACTGGCTGCTCAAAAAGAGTTTCTCCGTGTAAACACGGAGAGCCTCCCCCTGGGCAACCACGGCGGCAGCATCACTCCGTTTCGTCTGCTCTCGCTGGATGACGAGCTGGTTTTTGGCAAACTGAGCTTCATCCTGGGCCGAAATCCTAGCAGCTCTGGCTTTCTCAAAGTTTGCCTCGGCCTGCTCGGCCCGGTGACAAGCAGCCGCCAATTTCCTCTGCATCTCAGCATAGTCGTTGGACGCTTTGGAGAGTTCGACGGCGACGAGCTTGGAGAGCATATCGTTCCTCTGAAAATGGATAAGGAAAAAAGTCAACAGAGGGCACCAAAAATACAGGACAGAAGCCAGGCCAAAGAATCAAGAAGACAATTCACCTCGGCGAAGTCCGTGGGCCATAAAAATGGCTCACAGATATGCTCCGAAGGAGGCGCCAAGACCACGTCTTTCTCTGGCGCTCTCGGGAGCTTCTGGGTCCTCCCCTTCCTACTTGCCGAAGTCGACTCCGGCTTCTTTGGACCCGAAGAGGTCTTTTGCCTCTTCGGATTCTTCTCGGCATCAGGCGCCGAGCTGGTAGCCTTCTCTTTCTCCGGCTCCTCAAGCTCGGAGGACTTTCGGATAGCCTTATTCAGCATGTACACTGCCAAAAAGCAAGAAAACAAGGTTAGTTTTCTTCGTTAAAGCAGTAGAGCATAAAGATAAAGAGAAATCCTCACCCTCGGCCTCTTCGTCCGAAGACGAGATATTGAACACGAGGTCGCCCTTGACGAGCTCAGTTTCCGAATACTGTTTCCTAATCATAGGAATCTTATTGAGCTCGCCCTCGAGCTCGGCCAACGGTTCTAACCGAGGATGGGGAATCACGGACTTCGGCCTTCTCCAAGGAAAGCCCGGAGCCGAAGTCCTATTATAAAAAAAGAAACGGTTTTGCCATTTCGGCCACTTGGTTCTGCAGAAGGCCCTAAAAGGCTGTAAGGGGATCAAGTAAAACCAAGATCCCTTCCTTTTAAACTGGAAAAAATTAAGGATTGCCCTCAGAGACAGATCCTTATCTAGCCTACGCAGTTCGGCAGCAAAAGCCGATAAGTGCCTCCAAGAGTTCGGAGTCACCTGACCTAAAGGGAGTTGAAAAAAAATCAAGAAGCTCTACAAAAGGTGGGGGAAGAGGAAAACGAAGCCCGCATTCTAAGCAGGCTTCGTAAACGGTGGCATAACCCTCCGGCGGGTCGTTAGCCCTATGATCATCGTCGGGAACCACCGCCTTCCCCCCAGGTAAAAAATATTTCTCGTGAAGGGATATCACAGTATCCTTACTCAAGATACTGTGAAAATACTCTACGGTCTTCTCCCCGGATTCTTTCCGGCTAGAAGACCCCTTATCCCCTTTCCTACCGCTACCCGACATCGAAGAAGAAGAAGAAGACATTTTTCTTACTTTTTGAAAGTGAAGAAAGTCTGAAGAAGCTCTTGAAAGCGGAAGAAAATTTCTCGAGAAAGAGAGAGTATAGAAGACGCAACAGCAAAGGTGTTCAAATGAGGAAGAAAGAGCATATTTATCAGATTCGGCGAAGATTTCAAAATCGTCGCACCGTTTCGAATCCCACCTTTTCAGGATTCAACGGCCGGATTTTACTGTCGCATTTAATGCAGTCACATGCAAGGCATGTCCCCTGACGTCAGCCTCCCCCGTACTTTTATCCAGAATGCCGAAGTGACTCGCTTCGCCGAAGTGATGCACTTCGTCTTTCGGGGGGGGTAGTGATGGGGTACGAACTAAACAAGCCCAACAGCAGTGACGGCCCATCAGCCCAAAGCCCAAGGAAGAGTATGAGTTCGGCATTACCAAAGAGTTCGGCCTCAGCCTACAGCTCGGTAAAGGCCAACCAATCAAGCTCTGCTCTCAGGTCGGCATCAAGCTCTACTCTCAGATCGGCAACCAAAGCAGTTCGGTCTCAGTATTCGACCGAACAAGGAGTTAGTGGACCCATGCAGGGTTTCCACAACTTCCAACACACCCACTACCACGTGGCGTCAACTCAGGCCACGATCTTAGGCCATGACCTACACGACATCCACGACTTAGGGTGGTGATGCAAGCCACGATCTTAGTTCAATATATAAATAGGACTTAGATCTGGCAGAAAAGAGTTAGAATCTCTCTAGAGAAATAATCATATAGCAAGTCTGTGTTGTAAGCTGTAATTCGCAGATCAAGCAATACAAACCTGCCCCCATTTCTCCCCGTGGACGTAGATTTACCTCAGTAAATCGAACCACGTAAAATTCTCTGTGTCGTAATTTATTTTTACGAGCATTTATCATCATCGAAAATTCGCGGAATCATCACTGAGTATTTGCTTAGATTGGTGTAGTTAATCAAGAGAATGGAATATATGTATGGTTCGTGTGTGTGTGCAAATTGAAATTTGCAAGAGTAGCTTGCTCATGTCTTTTTTATCAAAATATTCCACTATAATTGCAAGATTTATTTTGTTTTCTCAGCCTAATTCAGAATATGAGACACACTTCAGTAGATGATAAATAAATAAATTAATGTATCTATTCCAAAACTGTAGTACTCCTATATTCCTCTTTCAGTCTTTTGCCTCTTATCTCTAACAATAATCAATAATTGGAGAAGACACCCAACCCAATATTTAAACTACTGTTCTACTACTACATATGCAGGTATAATTATTGTTCTCTTGTTTTAAACGGTTTTGACTATCATTAATCTTCTTGTTGGGATCGCTCTTTGAATGATCGATTTGTCTGGATTTAAAATGTTAGTTTTACAGTAATATTTAGTTCATTTTTGTAGTTTATGCTTATTTTGAATAATCAGTAAAAATAATTTGATCATTTGATATTTTATTAAACTGAACTTTAAATAATTTTATAATAGGAGTATAAAGTTTTACTTATATGGCTTTCAAAATTACTTTCCTTTTATTAAAATGATTAATGCAGATTACTACATGGCAAGATTGGCCACAAAAGAACTCAATCATCACATAGAAAACAAAAGTTCCTTTGCCAGAGTATTAATTAAGTTTAGATTTGGAAGGAAAACGCTTACATTTTTAAAAATCGAAGTTTTATTATTTGAGATTTGGAACTTTTAATTGGGAATCTCGTTTTATAATTGATGTATGAAGTTTAAATTTTTTGAGATTTGAAACTTGGAAATCAACATCACTTAAATAATGTATGAAATTTTTGAGTTTCTAATTATTTTTATAAATACAATTGAGATTATTATTTATTCACTTCAAGTTAATTTGTTTATTTATTTTGTGTTTGTAAGCCTATTTATTTGTACCCAACAACCACTCTTCTCTTATCTCTCTCTACCAACCTCACCGGTCATTGCTCCCAATTCCATTTCTGCCTAGGGTTTGCTCTAAGAATCTATCCTCCCCATTTCGATTCTTTACAAACCCTAGATCGCAAAAATGGCCTCCTCAGCTGCTCAAGTCCACGCCCTCGGCGCCGCCGCTCACTTCACTGCCGCCAACTCTATCAAAAACTACCCCAACAGAACCGTATTTCTCGGAGCCAAGCTCAACACCACCTCTACCCCCTCCGGCTTGAAGCTCAGGAGTAAGCAAAGTAGCGCCCGCCGAGGCTCTACTTTCCGCGTGGTGGCGGAGAAAGTCGTGGGGATTGATTTGGGAACCACCAATTCCGCCGTCGCGGCCATGGAGGGAGGGAAGCCTACCATCGTCACCAACGCCGAGGGCCAGCGCACTACTCCTTCTGTGGTTGCTTACACTAAGAATTCCGATAGGCTGGTTGGACAGATTGCCAAGAGGCAGGCCGTGGTTAATCCTGAGAATACATTCTTCTCCGTGAAGAGATTTATTGGGAGGAAGATGTCAGAGGTTGATGACGAGTCCAAGCAGGTTTCATATAATGTTGTGAGGGATGAGAATGGGAATGTCAAGCTTGACTGCCCCGCCATTGGCAAACAGTTTGCAGCTGAGGAGATTTCCGCTCAGGTCTATATTCTACCATTTGTTTCTAATTTTTTTTAATTCGATTCAGTTTGCCTTGATATTGTTTGATGCACTGCTTTGCCATGTATATTGTTCTATTGCGACCAGACATATCATATTAGAAAATAATGTTGGATTATGGATTCTCTTAGATTCTGTAAATGAATTTGCCGTTTAATTGCCCTAATTCAATTTTGATGCTAGTTATTGAATGCACCATCTAGAAGGATGTTATGTGTATATAGTCTTCTGAACACTTTCTTCGTTGAATAATTTATTGTAAAGCCATTTCCAAGCTTGCTGCTATTAGTTCTAAGCAGTTATCATCTCTTAGGGCTTACATTAAGTTTGATCATGTTATCTGCCGTCATTGCTTTTCTATTTAGTTTTTTGTTCATAGAATATTCTTCTTCTAGGGTGAGTATGTCCGAGTACCTGACTGTTGCGAAGATGACACCTTCTACATTTAAACTCCTGTAACATTTCCTTGTTTCTGGCAGGTCTTGAGGAAGCTTGTGGATGACGCATCGAAGTTTTTGAATGACAAGGTTACCAAAGCAGTAGTTACAGTTCCTGCATACTTTAATGATTCTCAAAGGACTGCCACGAAAGATGCTGGTCGTATTGCTGGATTAGAGGTTCTCCGCATTATAAATGAACCCACTGCTGCGTCATTGGCCTATGGTTTTGAAAAGAAAAGCAACGAAACTATTCTGGTTTTTGACCTTGGAGGTGGCACTTTTGATGTTTCAGGTACTAAGTGCCTTCTCTTTCTTGATCTCATTATGGTCATCTTAGTTCTTGATCTTGCTGTGAAAGTGACCCTCTTGATGTTTCAGTTACAACTATCTTGTTCTTAAACCCTTATCCTTTCTTTTCTCCTGGATCCTGTTTTTTGGTGTTTCTCAATCTCAATGCGTCACTTCTTGGTCTCATATTCTGCTGTTAAATGTACATAGTACATGTTTGAGATTATTTCTTTGGCAGATATAAGGAAACTCTATTTTTAAGCTATGCTGTCATGAGTGTTGAAGCACCTAATAAGTGTTTTCTACTTGCACTGATTTAGTCCTTGAGGTTGGTGATGGCGTGTTTGAGGTGCTTTCTACTTCCGGGGACACTCATCTTGGTGGTGATGATTTTGATAAGGTCCATATGCATATACTTATTCATTGACTCTCTCTCTCACACCCACAACACACACACGGGGAACCAATGTTGGTTAATCCATGTTATTTGACATGGTGGTTCTTGACTTTCATGTGAAAATTAACTATTCTTTGATCATTTTCACACATTTTTTTCTGGCCTTATTTATCCAGAGAATTGTTGATTGGCTTGCTGCAAGTTTCAAGAATGATGAAGGAATAGATCTATTGAAGGACAAACAAGCCCTTCAACGTTTGACTGAGACTGCAGAGAAAGCCAAAATGGAACTCTCATCTTTGACTCAAACTAACATTAGGCATGTTCATATCTTTTCCAATTATTTTTGCTACTTTTTGAATATGTACATGCTCATCATTTTAACTGTTTTTTGCCAGTTTGCCTTTCATTACTGCCACTGCAGATGGCCCTAAACATATTGAGACCACCCTTACACGAGCTAAGTTTGAGGAATTATGCTCAGATTTGCTTGACAGGTGAGCGTGGTGCATAAGTTAATCAGAACACAATTGCAATTATCTATTATATACTTCTACTAGCATCGCTGTGGAGTAATGATGTCCTTTTTCAGACTAAAAACCCCTGTTCAAAATTCTCTGAGGGATGCAAAGCTTTCCTTCAGTGATTTGGATGAGGTTATCCTGGTGGGTGGTTCCACACGTATTCCTGCTGTTCAGGAGCTTGTTAAGAAATTGACTTCAAAAGACCCAAATGTGACTGTCAATCCTGATGAAGTTGTTGCCCTTGGAGCTGCTGTTCAGGTAGCTATATCCTATTTTCTTTGTGACATGTGATCAACTTATATCATCTGCCCTCTTTTTTAGCTAACTTATCTGCTTAGGCTGGTGTATTGGCGGGAGATGTGAGCGACATTGTCCTTTTGGATGTAACACCTCTATCTCTGGGGCTGGAAACACTTGGTGGAGTGATGACAAAGATTATCCCACGTAATACAACATTGCCCACATCAAAATCAGAAGTTTTCTCAACAGCTGCTGATGGTCAGACCAGTGTTGAAATCAATGTCCTTCAAGGTGAAAGAGAGTTTGTCAGGGACAACAAATCTGTAGGCAGCTTCCGCCTTGATGGAATCCCACCTGCTCCCCGTGGTGTTCCCCAAATTGAGGTGAAGTTCGATATTGATGCAAATGGAATCCTCTCAGTTACCGCCATTGATAAGGGAACCGGGAAGAAGCAAGATATCACTATTACTGGTGCTAGTACGTTGCCTGGTGACGAGGTGAGTTTTCCTAATGATTCCTTTACTAAATAAAGTTCTTAAGAAAAACTGCCTGCATGTTGATTTTTATACTCTATTTGCTTAAATTAACGTTCTTTTGTATGAATCCAGGTGGAGAGAATGGTCAGTGAGGCCGAAAAATTTGCCAAGGAAGACAAGGAGAAGAGAGACGCCATAGATACTAAGAACCAGGCTGATTCGGTGGTTTACCAAACGGAGAAGCAGTTGAAGGAACTTGGTGACAAAATTCCTGCCCCTGTAAAAGAGAAGGTCGAGGCAAAACTTGGAGAACTCAAGGATGCAATCTCAGGAGGTTTGACACAAACAATGAAGGATGCCATGACTGCACTTAATCAGGAAGTCATGCAGATTGGCCAGTCACTATATAATCAACCTGGTGCAGCAGCACCCGGTGCTGGCCCAACGCCTGGTGCAGGAGCTACCCCCTCAGAATCTTCGGAAAAGGGACCCGATGGCGATGTTATCGATGCTGATTTCACAGACAGCAAATGAGCATTTTTTGTGACCTTTCCTGCGTCCTCATCTTCTTTCCCTGTTTGAAAAGGGTTATATTAGTTGGAAAATGATTAAAAAAATGTTGTTGAAGCAAGTTACCGTGGAAAAGTGCAATTGCAGAAATTGTAGGAATGTCATAAGACGATTAGGTTATAGGCTTATAGCTGAAGCAGCAGCGCATGAGACATTTTTGTTCAAAAAATTTCTGCTGCTTTCTCATGATCTGCCTAGATTTTTAAAGATGAATTTGGCGAAAGTTTATTTTGTTTCACTTTACAATTATATTCTCCTTCCTTTGCAGTATTTATATCCTTTCCATATGCTGTGTGTACACCCTTGGCCTTGACCAATAAAGTTCCAACCGATATACTGTATGTACAAATGTATTACTTACCAGAACTCAAAAAAAAGGTAAATCCTCTATTCTGCGAAAAGAAGAAAAAAACCCGAGAAAGATAGGGAGACTGAGAGTGGTTCTGAATTCTTGCCCTATGTTATGCGGGAAGGAACCGATATTGCTGAAATGGACTACTACATTATCTAATCCGAGTATGAAATAGTGTTGTCGATTCACTCGCCACTTCTTCCTTATTTTCATGGGATGTATATAATAAAAATAGGTGCATTTCAATTTTACAAATTCCAGCAACCAGTAAATAAGATGTGGATATATATCTCTTCCTCAATACCGCACAGTCAAGGATCGCGAGGGCCATCAAAGGCCTGAGTCTTCCTCAAATTCCAATGAAGACCGTCGTGGATGCTGCGCAAAAAATCACTGGTTGAGTCAACTTGACACGCAGTGGGAACCGGCCAAGGGGCCATGCTGCACACGAGTGCATCTCCGGGGGCTAATTGTTTCCTGTCCTTGCCATCAAATGACACCCATGCTTGGCTTCTGCTGTTGAACGGCACCACTACTCTCAGCATTACGTATTCAGGCAATATCAGAGGCCGAAATGATAGAGAATGAGGGCAGATAGGTGTAAACAATATTCCAGGAACCTGTAAATATAAACAAATCCTTTATTGGTATGAAATTATGTTGGTCTTAGATACAATGTTAAGGGAGCTTAGAGGGAGCATGTATGATTATTCCAAACAGAGATGATAATGATACAAATAAGATAATAGACTGAGACATGTTGAAAATGATAAATGTCTCTATACTAAAGATGGAATTAAGTCAATCTCATGCTATCGATCGAAACCATATAGTGTTATTAGACAGCACAAAACTCAAGGAAAGAAGGGTTTCCGACTATATTATGCGTCGTCAAGTGTGAAATACTTCTCCGAGTTTCAGTCACACTTTTGACTGCAGATCAAGAAGTCACCAGTTCGAACCCATTTGGGCCCTACAATTATTATTTTACAGGTTTACTTTTTGTGAACATCACTCTGCAATGTGAATTGAAGGGGAAAAACTAATTATTAAGCTAAATAAAGATTAACGAACATAAGTAATTTCAATCTTCTGTTATCTGTGCTTAATGTTAAGCAACATTTTTCAGGTAATTTTTCTTCTGATATACAAATATGGATTGAAATACAAATCAAGTGAAGCATACCTGTGGATGGACCATGGATCCTCCGGCAGCAAGGGAATATGCTGTACTCCCAGATGTCGTGGACAAAATCAGACCATCTCCTTGTACACAGGTTACAAAAGAGTTGTCACAGTAACATTCTAAATTTGTCAGGAATGAAGAAATTCCACGATCAATTGTTACTTCATTCAGGACTAGCATAGGCCCTTCATTATCGTTATCACTTTTGGCCTCATCTCTGATGATATGACACTGCAATCGATGCCTTAATGTGATACTAAAAGGACCACGAATGATTGACGAAAGATATTCGCGATAATGTTCACTATCTGATTATTTTGTTATGGATAAACTGATAGATATGCCAAAGCATTTCCGTAAGATACTAATTTGTTAGTACCTTGCAAGTGAACAAAGCTAAGAATTTGAAATAAGGAATTCTTCAAGGAAACTAAAGGATACGGAAAGGGGTCATGAAACCCAGAGAGCCTAAAGAAAATGGCACAATGGGAGGAACGGGACCTTTAAACATAGAAGCAGCCTGCATAAATGAGAGAAATTCTTCATCATGATCACTAAAGCGGCAATGAGTATCATAATAAAATCCTCAAAACTATACTAAAAAAGGCGATGAGTAATGGATCATGCAATGGAAAGAGTGGAGAATGAAGCCAATATTTTTCAGCTAACTCCTTCCAAAAAGGAATACAAAATCGCAATGCATTAACAGTTGGCATACTGAAATTGAGTTGTACAATTCCTACCAATCTGTGCCTGCCTTTCTTCTTTACCGATAATTGGACAAATAACATTTCTTTTTAGGGGGCTGGCTACTGTATTTATATAAATCAATTATATTTGTTGGAGAATAAGAATACCCATAGGACGGTTCCATCTCCACCAAGTGTTACAATGAGATCAATTTTTGTATGCAGTGTCTGAACATCTTTGTCTGTGGAAGCAGATCATTTAGAGCATAATTAGGAGAGAACAGATATTTCCACCATTTATCATATTTGAAGTACTAAAGACGAAACACAGCTTGCTCGTGGAAATTGATCTCATGCATTATCCCCCGGAAAAATGAAAGCAAAGGAACAGTAACCTCAGATATATATCAAGTTTTTCTGGAAAACAACAGAAACTAGAAAATTATTATGTCAGAAGAAGGGATTGCAGTTAGACATGTCTGGATAGGTCCAGTTTTTGGATCATGAATTAAGCAGAAGGGTCAACAGCTCGACAACTTGTTGATAACAGTTTGCCACAAATTGCAAAAGAATGTATTTCCCAATTTATCATACGTGCACAGAAATATATAACTTCACATAATTACTATAGATCATTAACTAACTCAAAAAGGAATGAAGTTGGAATTTGAAGTTATATACACCTAAAATGGGACGAAAACTACTTCTGTATTCACTAATAAAGACCTCCTCATCCTTTCTAGTATAGCTACAGAAATTTTTCATCAACACAAAGACAAACCTTGGATCCATTAGCCAATTAAAATTAGTATTTATATTATATAACATGATTGACCGTTTTAAATGTACTTCGTACTTCACAGTGGACAAAAAAACAGCATGTGCTGGATGAGGAAGAGAAGTTACAATATCAACTGACTGACTGAGGAAGTTAAGCATTTTACACAACAGTAGCTGATTAAAGAATTTTGTTAGATTGTAGACTGAGAGCCAATGGAGTTATTGTTATAAAGGGAATCAATATATCTAGCTCCTACAACAAAAGGGAAATTAGCTTACCATCTAGCCAGGTTTGTACAAAGCTATAGTATGGCGATTCTGTCAGAAGCTCGGATTTTACTCGTGGTTCCACAAATATTGTCAAATTTTTGTGCTCTTTCAAATATCTGCAAAAGGAGGCAAAGGATTCTCTAATTTTTAAAATATTCATCGCTTACTAAGAAATACTAGCATAGTAAATGTTCAAGAGAGTATCACATTCATTGCTTTAACTATTACTGAAACAGCCAAACGCCAATATAGAGATACATCTTATAGACGATTACAAAGAAGTAAACGAAGAAAAGGAGGGGGGCATCTAAATGTTAGGGAAAACTCTCCAACCCATATTGAAGTCTGATATAGAAATGATTCACAAAATCTTGGCAAAAGCATCCATTCATGACAATTAGGAGACTCAACCAAAGAAGAAGAACCAGACTGGAGAATTCACAGTTTAATATTAAGGGGAATGATATTGCGGGAGTGATTTTGCAAATGAAATTCTCAGATTTATTACTGATGAAGCTCGGATGAGTTCAATATTTATCTGAAGAAAATGGCTCTAGCCAACATAAATTTTAAGCACGGGAAACTTATGTACATCAGATGGGCCCAATCCCAGACAGAATCATATTAACAGATGCGCCATGTGGTTGAAATCGAAGGAGTGAAACAAGTATAAAAACGAAGACATATTTAAGGAATCCTACCTGACAATTTCAGAACACAGGATTTTGACAGATGTAGAATTTGGCTTTGTTAACATAAGCACAGTCTGCGGAGGTGATTCCCACTTCAAGGAAATCTGAAATGAAAATATTGAAAATTGTGGTTTTATTATACTTAAAGGTTAAAATTGATACGCAAGCACAAAATTACATTCTAAACAGGAAAGTTTGAGGAGTCGCAAATCAAGTTGCATGACACAAGCTATACCTGTTTACTGCTGCGCTCTGCAGTTGTTATATTACCCTTCTCAAAAGACACAACATCATGTTTGTGGCGGTCGGATTTATCACCCTTGCAGTACCATGATAGCTTAAACGATGCCTGTCACCACAAGCCAAAACATCAAGTTAAATTGCAATTACTTTTTGAAAAGTGAGATATGACTAACAAAGAAAATGAGTGCATAAGTTTACACACAGCTGACTTTGAGTACTTCAGCAAAAAGAACCATGATGTCTAGAGCCAACAAGCCATAACAAAATAAGGGCAATATTTAATATTTACCTGTTTATGTACTTTCACTTCATGAGCAATGGCTTGCAATAATAACTCTAGAGAGGACAGATGCATAAATATCAGGTGTGCTTCCTACACTTTATTCTGACAATCTGTTTTTTACTTAAAATTACTTTCTCTCTTCTTTTTAATGATGAATTTCTGTGCAATAGTGGTTTGGTAGATATTCTGAATCTATGTCTTTCATAAAGCAATTAAAGCACTAATTTTTTAATACTAATACATTGGCGAATTTGAATCTAACTTCTCACAAAACTCAGGAAGTAGCGACTCACCTTTTTCATCATCTTATGTGAAGCAGGAGTGCAGCCGGAACCGGATTCACCATCTCGAAGAACCTCATGAGCGCAAATATCATCTTTCCCGCTGCATAACTCACACTGATCATTACTTTGGTTTGAGGTTGCAACATGATCATCCAAGTTTCTGGTTCTCTCAACATTTGACTCACTGGATTGGCCTCCCAATGACAGTACTGCCAAGCAGAACTTTAGAATTTATATTAATAGAACTATTTAGGTAAAGAAAAAACATCACTAGATATTGGCATATAAAATCTCTTAAACTACATCTTGCAAATCACTTTGAGAAACTCAAAATAGGAAACTGATGAGCTCATGAGAATATTTGGATTGTTGGTTGCACATGAAATATGCAGTGAACGACACATATTTGACAAATCTAAGGATATATTTATCAGTCACTAATTGATCATATATTATTCACACATTCCACTGCAATTTCATTTTACAGGATAATAAGGAAAATATCCAAACATAATTTTATTTAGTGCTATGTATATACTCGATGATACCACAAAATTTGCTGTTTCCCTCACTTGCTGCATAATTTGTTTGACCTCTAAACCATACCAAAGGCCAGTTTAGTTTGCTTTGGGATCAATTTCAAAATTAAAATCGCATCTTATGGTGAATTTGCAATTTAATTATTGCCTTTTACTGTGTGGTTTTTCTACATGACAGCAGGAATTATGATGTGTTTTCCAGTGCAGTGTCATGATGACGCTTGAGAAGAATCAGCTGTTAAGAGACCTAACATAAATTTAAAAAGCTAATCTCATATTTACATTTAAAGTTTAAACTGTAAAAATCAATATGCAACTAATGACATTCAAGTTCAAACTTTTGAAGGAAAAGATGGAAACAAACTTCCCTACTAGGCAGTAACTCTGCATCCGATCACTCCAACGCAACTTTTGAAAACTCTTATAATTATAATCTTATCGAAGAAATGCAGAGGGCATTACATGGAGGTTAAGTAACCCAATCTTAATTTGGGACAAGGTTAAGTAACCCAATTTAAATCCAGCTACCATGTTATCCAAATAGTGCCAAAAATTAGCATTGTGTATCAAATTTCAAAACAATTAAATAAAATTAATAAAATTGCTACAATTTTAAGGAGTAAGGACATAATTGAATTGCAACAATGATACAAACCTAAAGTCAGTTTGCGAGGGAGGTGTAAAGAATGAGAAGAAATCATATATCCTCGTGTAATGAAAAACCATATGATGAGGATCCTATAGTAGCATGAAAGAAAATCTTCCCACTTTCCTCAATGCAAAAGCTCTCTTGCGGAGAACATTGCAACGTAATAGAGTTAATAAGATGTAACTATTGCAACACAAGCCTTATAAAAACGGCGATTCAAGCTTTAACAAATCAATGTGACTGTCAAATGCCGGGTTACACAGCACTCAATTTTCTTATTAGCAGATCAACCAATTGGCAAAGGAACGTTAGACAAAAACAAAAATATCTTCTTATATGCTGAGTATAGATCATCTTAAAAACTAAATAAATTTCTAAATAAATACGATAATTTATTAAATGGAGAAGCTTACAAGCTACATCTTTTCATCTAAATTCATCCAACCCAATGCCCTGCGTAAAGAGTCTCACCAAAAGTCTTCTCACAATTAAGACTATCCAAATGCCATATTCCCAAATATAACGAGACTCAAATAGAAAAGGATGGGGCCCACATAAAATTCTACTATGTAACATCTGAACAATGTATAGTCAGTCAGATTTGTAACAAGAAATTTTTGAACTGGTACACAAATAATCGATGTCATAAATGTTGGAAACTGGAGCGAATGGAGATATCTTCTTAGAAAGCAAAGGATCCGATCCTCAAAACTTCCTATTCATTCACTACACTGGTCTCTCAATTTGAATTTTTGGCAAATAAGGACAACTCAGGAAAAATCTTCGATCAATGTTGGAATAATGCAGTTTTGGTTACTATAGCATTCCGGTTGCCATCACAGATAGAAAAACAAACAGAGTGACAGCATTCGTATCAGGAGAAGAACTCCATGTTATATAAGACCAACAATTAAAGATCAAACAAAAAATACTAGAGTGAGCAGTGCTGAAATAACCTTTCTTCTCCAACTGCAGATTATGTGCTGTCGCCAATTCGAATTTACGTTTCCATTCAGCAGCTTCGGCTTGAGCAGAAGCCTTGCCTTCTGTCACCCTTCGCAGTGCCTTCGCAACAGCTAAAACCACATGTAATCAAATAATTGATAACATAACATAACATAACATAACATAACATAACATAACATAACATAACATAACATAACATAACATAACATAACATAACATAACATAACATATTGCTCCAATAGTAGCATATATACATATATTCCCATAAATGAAAATTCAGAAGACTCACTTCTCAAAGCCTCAGAGAACTCAACCAGATTATCTTCAATTCCTTGGAGAGGAGGTTGTTGAATAAGTTCCTCTATAGACTTTTCCGAGCTCAACACCGAGGTAGAATCAAGACAGCCATTCTCTGCCGGTGACACGATTCCGTTGCCCTGTTAGAGAAGCCATTCAGTGATTAAAAAATGATTCCTTTTGATCACTTGAAACAAATAAATACAGTACCACATGCAGAAATTGATCTGACTAAAAGTGCATAAAAACAAAATAGACAACACAGCTCGATCCACATATTCCCATGGCAATCACATGTCTTTTCAAGCAGTGATCTGTCAATTTGATTATCTCATAAGGTTTGTCTGCACTATTGAAGGACAAAATTTAGTTATTTTACAGTAACCCCTAATCAACAGCTTAATTAAATTCTAATCCGCATTTACAACCACCTATAAGCAAGGGGATAAATTCCAGAGAAATCAGCCTTTTAAACTACCAGACAAGTATCAAAAGTCAAAAAAACAATCATTCAAATTCGCAAGCAATAACAGCGAAATTCAGCAGAAATCTAGTCAATCAAAACAGAGCACTCCAAAATCGCGCTTCACAATCAATAACTCACGTACACGGGAGTTGCTTGGAGACATGTCGCTGTGTCTATTGTTATTATGCATATATTTCTGAAAACTGGTGAAGAACAAAGACTAGTAGAGCGGAGAAAAATGCGATTGCGATATTTATACTGAAGGAAAAAAAAGAGGCTAAATTGATGAATGTATGCAGAGGAAGACGGAGGTAGGGTGCCTTAGTAGGGAGGGAGAATCTTGGTAGAGATGGTGGGATCCAAATACGAGACGCGTGGCTTGGGATTCCATGGAAGACTGATTGGTAAGCAGCTATCTACCAAATTGTTCTTCATAATCATATTTCTGGACACCAAATTGTGTTTCATAATTTGATTTTTGAGTTTTGTTTAATTGCCTATAAATTAGAAATTTGATTAATTTTTTGTTTATTCCACCCCTTTTATTAGAGATGAATCAAAAGTTTTTTAAAATCTTTATTCGTTTTATGTACTTACCAAATTTGCTTTATTTTACTTTTACGTTTTAGATTCGTAGACTCGATATCGTTTAATTATTCACGCCATTATGTTAATATATATTTACGTTAATATTCATTGACATTACCAAAATTTCACTCATTTACACTAATTTAACATTGGATTCACCTCAAAAATTATTATTGGATTATTAACAAAATTTTAAACTTATTTGTCATTTAATTTTTGAAAAATATGAAACTACCCAAAAATTGATAAAACTTACATATTTATTTTTTATGCACTAATGCAAAAGGGAAAATTGTCATTTCAATTATGCTTCTTGGTTAACTTTTGGATAAATTTAGTATTATTCATATTAAGATAGTCAATTTTAGATGATTATTATATAATGGGTAAAGATATAATGACAAAAATACAAAAATCACAACAAATTTCATTAAAATTATTTGTATGGAACAATTGAAAAATATGGATTGATTTAATTAACTAATTTTATAAGTTATGAGATGAAATAAAAGTCAACTAAAATTTAATTTTATAATTTACAAATGAATGGTTGTGCCAAAAAGTGGTCGACTTGCATAACTATCGACAATGTGCATAATGAGAATGGAAAATATGACGAGATTTGTTTTATATCCTCCATTCCATTATAAGTGATGGAGTTTTTTTGGCACGAGATTTAAGAAAATGATATATTAGATTAAAGTGAAGAGAATAAAGTACAAGAAATGAATAAGTAAGAGAAATAAAAAGAGAATAAAGTACGAGGATGAAATAAATTAAAAGAGAGTTGAAGTTTTGTTTTTTATTATTAAAAAAGAAATTGATCACTTGTGGTGGGACAACTCAAAATGGAAAGTTGATCACTTGTGATGGGACGAGGAGAGTGAGTACTTTAAGAGCATTCACAACAGGGAGTTGTCCCACCGCCGTGTAGGACGGTGGTTGGGACAGCGCTCGGCGGCGCCGATGGGACGGGCATGGCCGTAAGTGGACGACGCTCTCTCGGCTCCTATTGCTCGCGGACCCGAATTTTTAATTTTTTTAAAACTTTTTATTTCAACTCTATATATAAAACTGATTACATTTTATTTTTTTAATATTTAATAAATATCAATAATTAAAATGAATTAAATTAGAGGAATTTTGGGATGGGTGTGAAAGAATGAGAGGACTGTGGGAAGATTGTGAAGTTGGCTGATGATTTGGTAGGATGAATTTTTGGAAAGTACTACGGAGGAATCTCCCAATTATGAATGTTTTAAGGACTCGTTCAGGTTACACGATTTGGGAAGGCCATAAATAAATCTGACTTGATTTATTTCTGTAGAGCTCACATATATGTCATCCATTTCGGTTGTTTAGGGAAGCAGAAATAAATCTAGATATGAATCAATTTTTAATTTATTTATATTAATGGATAGAGTTTTCTGTACTGAATGCCTAAAATGCCCTCATTACTTTGGTTTGCAATGCTTATGCTCCGTCACAGCTCCTCTTTCTCTCTGTATATGCTCCGTCACAGCTCCTCTTCTTCAATCAATCTCCTCTTCTTGAACACACCCTCAATTTGATGTATAGAATTGCTCTCTAGATTCGTCCCCCACCCCCCAATCCTCTGTCCCTGCCTCTCTAATTTTTCTCCTTTTAACTTCCCACTCCAACTTTGTGAAAACTGCTCAATGTGTTCGGGATTCGGAATGGAATTAGCGGCGACTCGCCGTCTTCGTCGCTGCTCCAATCCGGCCGGGGCTGTACGGGAGTCACGCACCATGCTAGCTACATCATCTGTCTCTCTCTTAAAAATTCTTCCATAGCTTTTCGATTTCGACAATGGCCTTAACTCCATAAATTCATGCTTAAGCAAATAGTCGAGCATATCAATTGATGCATCTTTTCTATTTATTAGTTGAATTGGTATTTTGAGGGTGCAGCCCAAATAATCCCGCTGCACAGAGGTAATGGGAGGGTTCAGATGAAATTTGCATTTTGGGGAAAGTGAAGCTGGAAGGTGGGAAATTAATTGCGGGGCATAAAAGTAATCTTGCCCTGATGTATGACTTTACCTCTGTCTCCAGATTTCATATAACAGCTTCACAAAGAGAATCGAATTTTGATAAATCAAAGAGGAACAGTGAGGGCTTTGCCAATATATTCGGGCCGAGCAAATTTAGTTCCGTGAAGATGAACGGATGAAATCTCCCCAAAATAGCACCAAATCTGGCTATATTTGAAAAACTGAACACGCCCTAAAGGTATATAACATGATGCATGAGATAGAAAATGCAAAAATGGAGTAGACACGGTCACACGGAAATGTTGACCGGCGTGTTATACATTTTCCTTCTCTTCATACAAAACAAAAAATAAAAAAACAAAAATATTTAGTCAACCCTATTGCTTTCTATCTGATTGCCCACGACAGTCCCTACAATTTGATTTGTTCAACTAAATAAGGTCAATTGTGTCTTCTTGTGTTTAAACTTCAAACCACTTTGAAATATTCAACTGCTTGATTTTATTTTGAGAGAAGAGGCTTCTAATCAGATTCTGATTTTAAGCTTATACTCCATTTGCCTTTTGTCCATCAATAATTATCTCTCATTATTTTTGTTCAATCTACTAATAAATGACTTATTTACATTTTTACTGTTTTTGGTAATAAACCCACATCCACTAATGTTATCAGAATCACATTTTAATATTTTATTATAAAATTAATTATATAAAAGTAGAATTCATCTTCTACTACTTTTACTTTCACTTTCCATTATATTTTTTTTAAAACTCATTCCCAATTAAAATAAGCCAACTATTAGTGATGAAGGGAGTAATGGATATGGAATTTGATAGTTTAGATGATTCTTAAATATTTTGGGTTCTATATGAAGGAAAAGTTAGGTTCGCAGTTTAGATACATTATTTATCTTCATTTTTAAGTATTTTCATTCTTTTGGTGGAACATCTTTTATTCTTATTGTAGGAATCAGACTACCATGTATTCATTGTTACCAAGACCTCTTATCATATTACTCTGTTTACTGAGATGATAACAAGCCGAATGCAAAATAGAACAAGATAACAAAGATAACTAAGTACAAGATGCCTTGAGAAATAAATAAAAGATATGTCCAAGTCTGGTCGTAAATGTATCAAGAGAAAAAATAAGTGATGAGGTTGTTCATTCGACATCGTTTTGTTAGTGTTCATTTACTGAATTTTCCGTGAAACATTTATTACTTCATTTCCATATGTGTTTTGTTAGTGTTCATTTACTGAATTTTCCGTGAAACATTTATTACTTCATTTCCATATGTATTGTTCTCCATTCAAGAAGTTACGTACTTTAGTCTCGTTATTTATTACTTCATTGTCAAAATGAAGTAATAAAATGGCCTCACTAGGGAAAATGCAATGTGCATTGTTAAGTTCACTCACTTTTAAAGAGTATAGGTTCATGACATAACTCTCAAATCATCAAGATATGTATAGCTTACCATAGGCTAACTCGAAATCTACACTCTCATCTACTACATTGTGATTAAAGATTTAAGATCTGATAGGTCTTCTCTTAAAGGTTGTAATGTAGACTCTTCGGATAAGTGAAGAATTTTTGGCTAAAGTGACTATTCCCCGAGATATTGTTAGAGTTTGTATACTAGAAATCACATTTCGAGTGATTGAATACTGTAAAACTCTTTATTTTATTTTCCAATGGATGAAACAGATTATTTTTGTCATAATGTTGTTATGTTTTACATTTAATGGATGTTTATTGCATGTTTAAATGTATAAGTAACTTAACAAAGTCTAAGTCTCTCAACCGAACATCTCACCTTGAAGACGAGGACTCTCCATGGCTAGACTTCTTCTTTGCACAATGTTTTTCTTTTTGCCTCAATGGCATGTCAATGTCTAGTACTGACAGTTGGGAAAGATGGATGTCCATCAAATCACTATCTTCAAATATTTCTAGCCCGTTTTCAAGCATGATGAACACGGGAAAATTAGAGTGTGGACACGGACACATATAGCATAGGCCAAGCCACCGCTCCAGTGGGGGCTTGGCCGTTGCCGTCCTCCAAGATTCTCCTATAGTGTATTTGGGTTTGATTTGCAGAGACTGAGAAGCGTATTGAATAAGAAGTTGCATGAGAGAGAGGTGAGAGGGGAGAAAGAGGGGTGATGAGAAAAGAGGACTTATAATTACTGTATTACCTTGTATTACCTAGGGAACTGAGACCATGTTATATCCCTTTTTTTTATATATGTGATTAGAAATAGTTGATAATAATTTCATTTCTTGTTTTGATTACTCCCTCCGTCCCTAAAAATTTGTCAAGTTTCATATTCTGCAATCATTTTGAAAAAATAATAATAAATAGTTAAAGTGGAGAAAGAGTAAAGTAAGAGAGAGAATAATATAGAGAAGACTCTTATGCACATTATTTCCCTCTTATTTTACCATCTCTCCACTTTAACCATTTATTATTATTTTTTCAAAATGAGTGCAAAAAATGAAATGTGACAAATTTTCAGGAACGAATGGAGTATTATTTTAAGAATATATTATTGTTTCTTCTATCTCTAAAAGTTGTTTTAAGAATCAATTACCACTAATAAAAATAATTATTCAATCTCATATTTTATTTTCGGTCTTTCTGCTAATACGTATTCATTTACTAATAAACCCACAATTCACTCATAATTCATTATAAAATTAATAACTAAAATGATTCACTATTCATTTTAAATTTACATTTTTAATATTTGAAACGAGTCAAAGTAGGACAAGTAATCGCGGATGGTTGGTGTACCATATTTAGGCCAAATTAATATTTTAGCAACTTAATTTGTAAACTCTTAGGATATCACGATACACTATAATATAGTATGAAAATATTAGGATACTTGTGTATACTAATACTTTCTTAGAATTCTCAAATCGAAGATTCTAGATACACCACTTCGGATCACCAGAGAAGGCAAGCCACTACCGGAGATTCTAGGAGCATTGTGCGTCCTACCGTAATTATCATTAAATTTTAACACTATCATTTCAAGTTCAGATTCCGTCCCTGAGTGTGGAATACTGCTCATACTTTTACGGGGGATCGCAATTATAATAAGCACGCTAATCATTTGTCATCCATGATATCATTGATTGTTCAACATCAGATGGAAAACAATCCTGCCTACAAGGTAAAAAACATTGTGGCGGATATCGAAGATAGATTTCATGTGAAAATTAGTTACAAGAAAGCATGGTATGCTCGGAGAAAAGTTATTGAGCTTGTATATGATGGATGAGAGTGGTCATTGAAAGATTTACCTTCTTATATGAATGAAATGCAAAGACAAAATCTTGGTACAATTGTTGAATGGTTGCATAATGACAAATTAAGCCGCGGGATGAACCATGTATTCAAGTATGTATTTTGGGCTTTTGGACCAACTATGAAGGCTTTTCAACCATCCAAACCCGTTTTAACAGTTGATGGAACTCATCTACGTGGACGATGTCAAGGTAAATTTCTTATTGTCGTTGGATTTGACGCTAATACAAAATGTTTGCTTGTTGCACATGCCATTATTATGAGGAAACCAAAGAAAGTTGAAATTGGTTTATGGAACGCATAAGACATCATGTAGCAAAACATTAAATATGCGCAATTTCTGATAGACATGTAGGAATCATAGATGCAATGAATTCTCGCATATGGAAAGAATAACCCAAAGGTCATCGTATGTTTTGCTTGGTACATGTTAGAAAGAATACTCTGCACAATCACAGAGGTATCACGATTAAAAGATTGGTTTGGAAATTGAACATTGCTACAATAAAGTGCAAGTTTAAGAAAAGATATCGCTTACTTCAAGATGTTAACAATGAGGCTCTGAAGTACCTTGACACCGTTGATTTAGAAAAATAGAATTTGGTGTATGACAAACACAGAAGATGGGGTGAGGTGACCATTAATATGGTGAAATCTTACAGCAATGTGTAGAGAGACGCAATAGAACTCCCAGTCAAAGCTTGCATTGATATGAAATTTTGGAGGATAATAGAATGGTTCAATGAGCGGTCAATTGCATCAAGACAGTGTCTGGCAGTACTTACCCCGTGGGCGCATGAAACGGTATGCAAAAATTATGTAAAAGCTTAACTACATAATGTGAGAGCATCCAACACAATTGAAGGGATTTATGGGGTTCGAATAAGACGTCGAATTGGTGGGAAGGGTGGTAACAAGTGGGAAGGTGTTGTATTTGCAGTCGAACTGCAAATGTTAAAAGTGGCAGATGTAGAAACTTTCGTGTTCACATGCAGCGACAATTGCACGTTTTAGAAATGACAACATGATATCGTTTGTTAATGTCATATACCACACAAGTGTTTGGATTCACCAATATTATGGGATGTTCAATCCACTCAGACACCCAGATTATTGGGACGTGCCTGAATAGACTTTAGAGAGTTCTCAGTTAATGCCTCGAAGACGCGGTCGATACAGTACAACTAGGATTCTTAATCAGATAGATGTCCGTGAAGCTGACCAGCCACGAGCCCAACGTTGTTGTGGAAACTGCTGTGAAAATGGCCACGACAGACGCAACTGCACCATTGGTCAGACTTCTTGATTGTTTGGTCTTATGTAGTGTTTATTATTTAAACTTATGCATTGATTACTTTTTGTCTTGTTAAATTTTGTTTGGAATTTTGTTTGGAATTATGTAGTATTCAATATTTTGACTCATGTATTGATACTATTTGAACTTATTGTATTGTATTTTAATATAGGCTTTTCTAGGGCTTGTTAGAAACAAAAATTTGAGGGAAGAACATTGTGCATAAAAACACCGACCAAGTTGGCGTTTTTTCACAGAATGTTTCCCATGTCGATTTAAAAAACAAAACAAGTCAAAAACACCAACGAGGTTGTCATTTTTAATTTACAATATTGTAAAACGCCAACGAGGTCTGTGTTTCCTTACAGAATGTTTCTCTTTCTGATTTTAAAAAAACGAAACACAAGGGATGGCGTGTCTTTAAAAAAAATAAAAAAAATGTAAAACGCCATCGAGGTTGGCGTTTTATATTTACACTATTGTAAAACGCCAACCTAGTCAGCGTTTCTTTAGAGAATGTTTCCCTTGCAGATTTTAAAAAACGAAACACAAGTCAAACACGACAACGAGGTCGACATGTCTTAATTAGATAACAATTAAAAATAGCCAACAAGGTTGGCGTTTTTATGCAGAATGTTATCACATGATTTTATAATTCAAAATTATTCTTGCTCATCATACAACCTATTCAAAATACAAATAACAATAGATTTGAGTTGTAAAAATATCAAATATAAGACTTAGTTCTAAATAAAAAGAATACATGGATCACAAACACAAAGTTCAATTCAATAACCAAATACTACATCCGTCCCACAATAGAATTTACATTTGATGCGAGCACATGTTTTAAGAAATATAAAAAAATGTGAGCTGGAAAAATTGATGGATTATGGGGTCCACTTTTTCTATATTGATTTTATAAAAAAATGTGAGTGAAGTGAGTTAGTGAAATATGAGACATACTTACCATTAATGGTAAAAGTGAAATGTGACTCTTATTGTGGGATAAACCAAAATGACAAAATGTAACTCTTATTGTGGGACGGAGGTAGTAATAATATAACTAGTTTAGTTCAATCTTCCCGCCTTCTCCGCATAAACAAGCCCTCGGCTTGGAAGTATCTTGCATAACAAGATTTTCTAAATCCACCCCAAAAAAGTCATCTCACACCGAAGAGAAGGCCTAGGTGGAGAATGACAGTCATCTGAGACAAATATCTCCACCTATACCACCAGTGTGACTGACTAATGACGACCCCGAACCGCAGAACTAGGTGGAGGTGGACACACAAAGTCTTCATCAGAATCATCTGCCAAATGAACATCCATCCTTGAAAATGACGACTCTCCACAACCATTTTTCTTCTTTGCACGTAGTTTCCCTTTTTGCCTCACGGGAATGACAATGTCCAGTTCAGATCGCAGGAAAGGACGATAGTCCATCATCTTAGCCTCTCCACATAGTTGCAGACTGTTTTCAACCATCTTCGAAATTGTAACTAAATCCGGTTGAGATCTCATATCTCATCCACTTAGAAAGTGACATATTTGTTGAAGCGTTTCCACCTATAATTTTTAAAGTTAATTACATTTCATCATATCAATTTAAATAATTAATATTGTTTCAATTTACCACGAAGCTATGAGAAGATGCCTTTTCATGGACGCCCTCTTAAGTGTGCACGCCAGGTTGAGTTAAGTACACCACGGTTATTCTACGAAACCAATTCATATATTCTTCTGTTGTAACTGGGTCATTTGAGTACTACAAATCAGTCCATACCAAGTTGTGTTAATTGTCCCACTCTTGTATATAATTATGGTGGTGAGCAACCTAATTTCATCCGAATTTACCACGACGATCCTATTTCACAAACTCTTCCGGCTAGAACCGTTTATGGATCTGGATATATGGTTGGACGATCCCAAATTGTCACAACACTCGTTGTGGCATGTGTGGTCTCTGGCCTCCAACGTTCAATAAATGCAGTGATCAGATGGTAGTCGATGTCCTTTGGCTGGCCACACCTTAATATGCCTCCAAAGCTCATCTAATCTATTATAGCCAAAATACGAGGATGTATGGGAATATTCCATATAATTCCTTCATATCTTCTACATCGTACTTCTTCTAATTCACCTAAACAACATTCACAATTCAAATTAAACAATATACAAACCTGAACATTTTGAATAATTGGATACTCTTCAACCCAATTGAACACCAGTATCAAATAATGCACAACCAATTTAAAAGCTACTTACACCAAATTTGAACTCAATTCACCTACATAACATTCACATTTCAAACTTAACAATATACATAAACCTAAACAATTTCAATAATTTAACACTATTGAACCCAATATCAAATAATGTAACACCTAAACCTAAATAATGCAACACCAATTTATAAGCCACTAAAACCTAATTTTTACCCAAATTTTAAGCTAATCTTTCATCGTCCATGATATCATTGAGTGTTCGACATCAGATAGAAAACGACCCTGCCTACAAGGTAAAAGCTATTGTGGCGGATATTGAAAATAGATTTCTTGTGAAAATTAGTTACAAGAAAGCATGGTATGCTCGGAGGACAATTATTGAGCTTGTATATGGTGGATGTGAGTGATCATTCAAAGTTTTACTGTCTTATTTGAATGAAATGCAAATACACAATCCTGGTACAATCCTGGTACAATTATCGAATGGTATGAACAAGGTATTCAAGTACGTATTTTGGGCTTTTGGACCAGCTGTGGAGGCTTTTCAACTATGCAAACCAGTTTTAACAGTTGATGAAACTCATCTACGTGGACGATGTCGAGGTAAAATTTTTATTGCCGTTGGATTTGATGCTAATAAGAAATGTTTGCCTATTGCATATGCCATTGTTGATGAGGAAACCAAAGAAAGTTGAAATTGGTTTGTGGATCGCATAAGACTTCATGTAGCAAGGCATGAAATATGTATAATATCTGATAGGCATGTGGGAATCATAGATACAATGAATTCTCCCATATGGAAAGAAGAACCTAAAGGTCATCACAGGTTTTGCTTGGTTCATGTTAGAAAGAATGTTCTGCAGAATCACAAAGGTATCATTGTTAAAAGATTGGTTTGGAAAATGAGTATTGCTACAAAAAAGCGCAAGTTTAAGAAATGACGTCATTTACTTCGAGACGTCAACAACGAGACTTTGCAGTACCTTTATACCGTGGATTTAGAAAAATGAAATTTGGCGTACGACAAACACAAAAGATGGGGTGAGATGACTACTAATATGGTGGAATCTTACAACAATGTGTTGAGAGACGCAAGAGAACTCCCAATCAAAGCTTGCATTGATATGACATTTTGGAGGACAATAGAATGGTTCAATGATCGGTCAATTACATAAAGACAGTGTGCGACACAACTTACCCCGTGGGCGCATGAAAAGGTGTGCAAAAATGATGCAAAAGGTCAGTTACATAATGTGAGAGTACCAAACACAATTCAAGGGATTTATGTGGTTCGAACAAGACGTCGAATTGGTGGAAAGAGTGGTAACAAGTGGAAGGTGTTGTACTTGGAGTCGAACTGTAAATGTCAAAAGTGGCCGATGTGGAGACTTCCGTCTTCACATGCAGCGGCAGTTGCGCGGTTTAGAAACGACAACATGATATCGCTTGTTAATCCCGTATGCCACACAAGTGTTTGGGTGCACCAATATTCTGGGGTGTTCAATCCACTCAGACACCCAGATTATTGGGACGTATCTGGATGGACTTTGCAGTGTTCACGAACTCAGTTAAATGCCAACCAAGTTGGCGTGTTTCATAAAAACGCCAACTAAGTTGGCGAGTCAATACAGAATGGTTGTATTGCGTCTACTAGAAACTCGGGCGATACATCAAAGTGTAAAACGCCAACGTGCTGGCATTTTTCATGAAAACGCCAACCTGACCGACGTGTTTAATAAAAACACCAACCACGTTGGCGAGTCAATACAGAATCGCAATACAGAATGGTTGTATTGCGTTGTGTAGACGAAACATCAAGTGTAAAACGCCAACACGAATGGCGTTTTTGTTAAAAACGCCACCCACTTCAGCGTTTTTTCCTGAAACGCAAACCTGATCGGCGTGTTTCTTAAAAACGCCAACCAAGTTAGCGAGTCAATACAAAATGGTTGTAAAACGCCTACAGATTTGGGGATTTTTCTTAAAGAAGCCAACCTACTTGGCGTGTTCTGGTAAAAACGCCAACCAAGTAGGCGTTCTCTAGTAAACACGCCTTTCACGTTGGCGTTTTTAGTCAATTCTACCCAAACCTGCTTTTTACAATGCTTATTCGAAATATTGCAATCATTCTCATTTCAAAAATATAAATAAGAATAGAAAGATGAGTTGTAAAATTATCAAATATAAAGATTACAAGGTTCACAAACACGAAGTTCAACTCAATAAACAAATAAAAATAGATGTAGTTTAGTTCAATTGTCTCGCCTTCTCCGTATAAACAGGCCACAGATCCCTTTCCCGATTCTGGAAGTAGAGAGTCTAGAGGGAGGAGTATCTTGAACAACAACATTATCTAAATCCACCCCAAAAAAATCATCTCGTACAGAAGACCGAGGTGGAGAATGGTGGACATCACTGAGACCAATATCTTCACCTGTACCACCAGTGTGGCTGACAGAATAACGACCTCGAACTGCAGATCTAGGTGGAGGCACAAAATCTTCATCGGAATCATCTACCAAATGAGCATCAATCCTTGAAGATGACGACTCTCCACAAGCAATTTTCTTCTTTCCACGTCGTTCCCTTTTTGTCTCACGGGCATGTCAATGTTCAGCTCAGAGCGCTGGGAATGACGGTAGTCCATCATCTCAGCCTCCCCAGATATCTGCAGACCATCTTCAACCATCCTCGAAATTGTTACCAAATCTGGTCTTCATGTCATATCTTGCCCACTTAGAAAGTGACGTATTTTTTGAAGCGTCTCCACCTACAATTTTCAAAGTTAATTACATTTCATTATATGAATTTAAATAATTAATAGTTGTTTCAATTTACCGCGAAGCTATGAGAAGATGTCGTTTCATGGAAGCCCTCTTGAGCATGCACGCCAGGTTTAGTTAAGTACACCACAGTTATTCGGCGAAACCAATCCATATATTCATCAGTTGCAATAGGCTCATTTGAGTACTCCATATCAGTCCACACCAAGTTGTGCCTATTGTCCCACTCCTGTATATGATTGGCGTGGTACTTAACCCAATTTCGACCAGATTTACCACGACAATCCTATTTCACAAAATCAGTACCGTGGAACCGGTTGAGGAGCGGGATTTACGGTTGGACAATCCCAAATTGTCGCAGCACTCGCTGTGGCAAGTATGACTCAACCAAATTCTAGCAAATATGGGTTGTGATCGACGTCCATATGGACGCTATACCACTCCATCTAAAAAAATTAAATTATGAGCGAATAACAAGGAAATTAATGAAAATTATGCTTAAAAAATTAATTAATGAACAACTTACACGACTGCACATGGTGCGTAGTCACGGGATTTAGCATCTTCGGTCTAATATTTGGGATTATCTCCCAAGCCCACAATTGTAACAAAGTACAAGCTCTCCCGACATCGCTCCTACTAGCAAGGACAGCTTCACATAAATTGTGATACAAACAAGCAAGAGTCGCACCACCTCAACTATAGCTAGAACATCGTTCTACATCCATGAAAAATTGCAAGTAGAAGAAAGAAATTTTATTTCCGGAGGTGTTCGAGATCATCAGACCACCAAGTAAAAGCAGACAATAAACACGAGCACGTTGAACATATATATAGTGGTCGTGTTCATCACTCAACTAAATTCTTAGTTGATTTGATAAGCTTGTCTGTTTCCAAATCATTTCTTTCAACTCAACTGTATCTGGTACAAATTCAAGATAATCCAGAGAAAGTTGCATCCAATAGTTGACATCCTTAATGGGAATGTAACCCGTCAAAGCATCACTATCAACTTTGAGGCCCCATAAGACCTCCACGTCTTCCATTGTCACTGTCGCTTCACTGACTGGAAAGTGAAACGTGTGAGTCTCTGGCCCCCATCGTTCAATCAACGTGGTGATAAGATGGTGGTCAATGTCCTTTGATTGACCACACCTCAATATGCCGCTGAACCCCATCTCGTCTATTACTGCCAAAACACGCGGATGTATGGGAACATCCCAAATGATTCCTTCATATCTTCTGCAACGTACGTCTTCTGCCTGCCCATATATTATTAGAGACGTGTTGTCTCTGAAGATATAATACGGAAGGGTCCTCAGGACCGCATAAGAGTCTTCGACGAGACTTGAAGGTGATGTCATAATTCACCTACGCAACATTCACAATTCAAATTAAACAATACACAAACCTAAATAATTTCAATAATTGAATACTATTTAAGCCAATATCACAAAATGGAACACCAATATCAAATAATGCACAATACACAAATGCACAAATTCACCTACACAACAGTACACAAAATTATAACACAATTCACCTACACAACATTAACAATTCAAACTAAACAATATAAATCAATCTAAACAATTTCAATAATTTCTCATTATTGAACTCAATATCAAATAAGGTAACAGCTAAACCCAAATAATGCAACACCAATTTAAAATACACATAAACCAAATCAAGTTGCCCAATTTTTAAGCTAGAACAACACTACCTAGTTTAAACCTAATTTTAATAACATTTATACCCTAACTAAACACTAATATCTCAAACATTAACCAACAATAATGCATTCAAACAAGCCACTGCACAAAATAATAACACAACACAAAATTATCAACTCAATTTACAACTCATTACAAACTCTAACTAACTACCAAACAATTACTCCATTATTATAAAAAATAAGCATACTAACTGAATGATATATCAAATATGCGGAAGAATGACACCGATTAATTCCTTGTTGATGCAATTGCAAGAGATTGGCGTGCTTGGGGAAGAATGCGCCGCTGCTACTGTGCATTGGGTGTGATTTGACGATTTGGGGAAGAAATCCCGATATATTCCCCTATTCTGTGAAGAAACGCCATTGAGGTTGGCGTTTTTCCAAGTAATCTTTATTTTTTTCAGAAATTCAATCGTAACACGTTAATCAGACTGGCGTGTTCTAAACCCCATACGCCAACTAGGTTGGCGTGTTTAAATAAGTACCGTATTTTTTTAATTCATAAATTAAATGTAAAATGCTAGCATGGTTGGCGTTATCACTTAATAAAACGCCAGCTCAATTGGCGTTTTTCCCATATATGGAACAATTAACAAAGTGAGTACATTTTTGTTATTGTAGTAGTAGAGTGCCCCATACATCCGATTTTCTCAAGAGAATTTCAGTACGGAGGAAGGATACGTTAGAGCATCTCCAATGGCGGACGTCCGGTCGGACATCCGCGACGGGTGACCGGGATGTCCGCCATTGTAACAAAGCAACTCGGATACGGATGTCCCGTATGGACGTCAGATGTCCTCGGATATCCGGGCGACGGGCGGGCGGACGTCCCGGTCGGACGTCCGAGTTTAAATTTTTTTTAAACTCTATATATACGACTCGTTGAACTTCATTTCATTCGCAATTTTTTTCCGTATTCCGTGTCAAAATTATAATTCCATTATGTAATTAAATGATTGTGATTTTTTTTATTGCGGGAAATCCTAGTGGGAAGGGCAATGGGAAGGGCGGATTGTGCAGGGGAAGTCCTAGTGACGTGGCAGTGGGATGGAAAGTCCTAGTGACGTGGCATGATGTATTTTTGGGAAGTCCTAGTGGATGTCCGAGTGGGACTCGGACATCCGTGCATTGGAGATACTCTTAGATTAAATTTAATCTGCAAACATAATTCAACGGTAGAATTTGCTTTTTAATAAATCAGGTAGACTGAATATGTATTCCTTATTTTTCTTATTTACGCATTTAGTCTCTAATCAATTGCATACCGGATGAGTAATAGAGAACTTTAATTTAATCCGAGATTTCAGCTTAAAAGTAGTAATTAAACAGGTATTGAGTGTGGTAATGAATTCATACTTATTCTCAAGATTCAACATGTTAGTTGATAAGCTTAGATTTCAGTAATGAGTTCATATTACCTTGAATGTGTGATTTGATATGCAAAGATTTTCCAATACCGCCCATTCCGACAAAGAAAGATTGCTCGAGAACTTTGATTTTCCAAATATCTGGTGTCTCCTCCTCCATGGGATATCTCTCAAGCTGAGAATGAATGGACTCTATAAATCTGGGTTCATTGACGTTGAGAGAAAAAGTTGGCGGCGTGAGAGAAGAGAATGTGAGAATTAGGGCTCACTGTTTTTTAGTATTTTTTTCTTCTTATAATACTACTCCCCCTCCGTTCCTAATAATTGTCAATAATAAAATATGAACGTAAATGAAAAAATGGTAAAAATAAAAGGTGACAAATTCTTAGGGACAGACGAAAAAGGAAATAACTGTCAAATTTCAGGGATGAAAGGAGTACTACTTAATTATTTTTCTATTATATGTTACTCCGTATGTTTCAGAATAAGAATCATATTTAGTGTGGATATGGATTTTAAGAAGTGTAAAAAATAGTGGATTGTTGAAAAAGTTATTAGAATATGAAGCCCACTTTTTTATACTCCATTCGCCCCATAATAATATTCACTCTTCTATTTTTAGTCTGTCACATAATAATATGCACTCTCTAATTTTAGAAACTATTTTCTCTCTAATGAGGTGGGACCCATCATCCACTAACAATACTTTATTTACTTTTTCTCTCTGTCTTTCTCATATTTTACTAATTTTGCATTAAAATTCGTGTCGAACCCTTATTTCATATTTTTTGGGAACAAATGGAGTATTAATTTTATTGTAAATTGTGAGTGGTGTGAGTTACTGAATACGAGACTTATTTATCGTTTATGATAAAAATGAAATAAGACTTTTATTATTGGAATGATAGAAATTACAAAATATGACTACTATTGTGGAACATATAGATTATGTTAATAGATGAACATGGTGTGATAATTTTAAAAATTGTAATGTATTATTCCCTCCGTCCCACTAGAATATGCACTCTTTCCTTTTTATTCCGTCCCACAAAAATATACATTTTCTAATTTTGGAATTTTTTTATCTCTAATGAAGTGAGACTAATTCTCCACTAACAATACGTTAATTATTTTTTCTTCCAACCTCTTTCTTACTTTACCAATTTTGCATTAAAACGCGTGCCGAACTCAAAACCCATATGCTTTGGGGACGAAGGGAGTAGTATTATTTTTATAAATTAATACTAAATTCCTTATTCATATAAAAAGTAAAAACCAATTTTTATATATTAATTTAAAAAATGAAAATGGTGTATGATTTTATAAAGGGTAATCTAAATTCAATCGTTTTATTCCATAATGCAAAGTTAAAAGTAGTAATACTATTCACAAAATAAAATAAACTGTCCTCACAAGATTCAAAACCGGATTGCGCACATAACGGCCCCCTTTAAGAAATTTGCCTCGCTATAAATTAAGTACTCCTTCGGCGATGTTACTAGCACTTTTTATTTTAGTCCCTAAATTTATGATTGATTTTTTAATATAATTAAATTAAATTTTTAAGTGCAATAAGACTTCAGCTCTTAACTTAAACTAACATATTAATTAAATGCATTAATTCTAACTTAAACTACAAATAAAGTAAGGAATTTGTGACGAGCCGAAAAGCAACAGTTCAAGTAGCATGAGACGGAGAGAGTATATAAGATGTTTCCCATGCACCCTCAAAATTTAGTGCACTGCTCTACTCTACTCTACTCTACTCTACTCTACTCTACTCTCTATTTTCACTCCAATTCCAATGGATGCCCTTCAGGCCACCTACAGAGAGGATGACGACGACGCTACCAACGCCTCCCCTTCTCCACCCTCTCCCGCTGCCCCCCTCGATGTAGGACCCACCACAACTGCCACCAAATTGCCTGAAAACGGAATCAAGGAGGAGGAGCCAGACGCCTCTGCTGTAGACCCCTCCGAAGACGTTTCGTCCGAAGAAGCTTCCGTTTACGGAACGCCGTCCCAAGCCCTAGACCCCGATTTGAACAATTCCCCAAATCTCCCCCCTGAATTGGAACTCCAGGGCAACGAATTGGACGAGGAAGACCCTGAGCCCTCCCCCAAAAAGCAGAAGCACCTATCCGACCTGCCAAAACCCCCCGCCGCTGAAATCACGCAACCGCCCTCGACTGCCGACGCAGCCGCTCCTCCGCCACAGGACGGGAATCCCCTCGCCCCTAAATCGTCCGGCAAAAAATCGAAGAAGAAGAGCAAGGACGTGTGGACCACCACCACTAGGAAAGGGAAGAAGAAGGCAAAGCAAGCCTCCAATGGCAACCACAATTCCAAAAATCCTGTGAACGGGGGCGCCTTGGCTGAAGATAGAGTGTTCATATCTCCAATCCCCAGGTTTCCCGACAAAAACGACGATGTTCCGGAGCTCGACATCTGCCTCTCGAAGGTTTACAAGGCGGAGAAGGTTGAGCTGAGTGAGGATAGAATGAGTGCAAGCAGCACAAAGGGGTACAGGATGGTTAGGGCAACGAGGGGGGTGACCGAAGGCGCGTGGTATTTTGAGATTAAAGTTGTGCATTTGGGAGAGACAGGGCACACGAGGCTGGGGTGGTCGACCGAGAAAGGGGACCTGCAGGCCCCAGTTGGATACGATGCTAACAGCTTCGGTTACAGGGATATTGATGGAAGTAAGGTGCACAAGGCCTTGAGAGATAAGTATGCGGATGAAGGTTATAAGGAAGGTGATGTTATAGGTTTCTATATCAATTTGCCTGATGGAATGTCGTATGCGCCTGACCCTCCGCGGTTGGTTTGGCACAAGGGGCAGCGCTACATTTGTGCCCCCAATGCTAAGGAGGATGCACTAAACGTTGTGCCTGGTTAGTACTTCGTTATGATTGTTGAGATGAGTGGTTTGTGTGCCATTTTACTTAAATTTGTGTAAAATTGATTTAGCTTTCTGCCTAGTGTGTTGATGTAGGCTTGTACTGCAATGTGCATATTTGATTGGTTTGGTGAACATACTTAGAGGTTTAGGTAATAGGATGGTGAAATTTATTGTTTACTCGATGGTTCATTCTGCTATTAGATTAATTTTTTTTATGGGGGTAATGTCTCATATTAGGTGTCCCATAGAATATGGTGAACTAGAACTAGGAAATTGGTAATGATTAGAGCTCCCTATCATAGTGTTTTGCTGAATGCTGGGTTAATGAAGATATACCATTTCTTCTTTATATATCCTCCGCATCACTCTCGATGTAAAGTGATCCTTATATGGAGCATAAAATAGATAATAATGGTGATAGTCATGTCATATCAAATTCTTGTTTCATTGTTGATTTGTAAATTTCCTGGCTAAATGTATGTTAAGATAGCGATTAGGAAATTCTAGTTATTGCATTTGATGCCTTGTTTTCTATCTGGTTCAATCACTTTGAAATTCTTAGTATAACTAGTTTGTTGGAATCCAATGTTTATATATTATTATTGAAGCAGAAATACCTTTAAATTGATAGTAACTTGTGTGTTCTATTTGGAGTGCAATTTAATTAGCAATAAGAAATGGAATGCCTGATGCCCTCTACATCCTTTTGATGTGAATCATGTCTAGAATGCCTCTCCATGAAAGCCTCAAGATGCAGGGCACTGACCTGCAAATTGGCACATATATATGCCTTGTTTTGGAAGTTCATATGTGTAATGAAGGGTTCTTTTGTAGAGAAATCTAGTTTGTTTCATTATGTCCCTATTCAGAGGTGCTGGGCACATTTACAGCTTTGCTCTTTTAGAGAAAAGCCTAGAATGGTCTTTTTAGCTAGACATTCAGGCTCAAAACCATTAGAAAAAGAGTGATACGTCTTGTATTGTAATTTTGTAATGCATGAGATCTATCCACTTCAAATGAATGTTAGCAGTGCTGCAGTTGGAATAAATGAGATTGAAGTGCTTAAATCACAACAAAAGCCAAATATGTGTGTACTTCATTTTTTAATAAATCAACTTTTTCCTGCACACTTCAACTATTAATACCTTTTGGCTTAAAATGTATGCAGTACTGTAGTCATGGGCTCTGGCCCGAAATTTATGTTACATTTTTGTTTGCAGTTATTCTGGTAATTGGTATTCATTTAAACAGTTGCATTTTATATGCAGGGAGTGAGATATCGTATTTCAAAAATGGTATATGCCAAGGGGTTGCTTTCACGGATCTCTATGGTGGTCGTTACTATCCTGCTGCTTCCATGTACACCCTCCCTAACCAACCACCTTGTGCTGTTAAGTTCAATTTTGGTCCTGACTTTGAAAAGTTTCCTGAAGACTTTGGTGAACGTCCTTGTCCGAGACCTATGGTTGAAGTTCTATATCAAAGTTTTGATGACAGAGTTGAGAATGGTGTGTCCACTGAGAAAATTATTGGATAAAAATTGGTTCCCATATTTGTCAACTGATTGGGAATGATAAGTTGATTTAGATTTTGTTGTATTTTCTTATTTCTGTCGACAACTTGACTAACAAATGAACAGTTTTAGTTTTGAGCTTAGCTTTCCTTATAGACAAAACTCAAAATCTTTTGCCTTACCCATTGTGGGTGGATGAAAGGATGAAGTGGCAACCGATTGGGAATGATATGCCCTTTCGTCATTTTTTCATAAATTCAAAGCATCAGCTCCTTTATTAACTGTCATCTTTATCTGTACAAAAGTGGCTTGATATGTTTTATTTTCCTAACATCTCATCCTTTCAGAATATCTGCAATTCCACTCTGATTTCTTTTACTTTGCTAGGTAGATGCATTAAGCTCATTTTGCTTTGGTGATCACATTGCCTAGATCTTAATTATCTCTTCTTAGAGTGGAGGGCCATAGGGATAAGGAAGGAAAGGAATAAATCTAGAAAAATAAGAACCATGAAGATGGTATTTTACAGTAAAATTGCTGCAGTTTGGCCCTCTTATTGTGTTAAAAGTAATGGATGGGTGGGGATGCTTGGTGAACCCTACATGATAAAAACTTTCTTTGTGATTACAGGTAGTCCACGGAATATTACTCGAATGTCCCCTATGTTCAAAGTGATAAAAGAAGAAAATAGTAATATTGACGAAGCTGCTGAAATGTCTGGTTAAGCTTGAGCATGCTCTCAGGTTGGTGGTGGTGTTTCATTTATGAAACTACTTGGGTCATATATAGTCTTTGCCTAACTGCATGAACGACACTCTTGTGAAACCATTCTGTAGAGTCCAATTAGGTTTGTAGATATACATATATAGCTTCAAGGGTAGGTCTTGCATGTCCTGCATCCTTGCCTTGGAGCACTGACTTGTTGGTGGGCTGTGATTTATACTTATGTTGCTTTCAAGATGATAGTCTTTTGGGCATATTATCTTTTCACGTGACAAGAGGAAAATTACTATTAACAGTTAGGTGAACCTAATTTTTGGTCCAAAATGATTCAGTTTTGCTTCAATGCCACTCCCTCGGTCCCAAAATAAAATAGTCCACTTTTGCTATTTTGGTTCGTCCCCTAAAATGAGCACACTTACATTTTCGGTCACTTTTTCTTTCTAATGAGGTGTGCTTCATTCTCAATTAACAATATTCCAAATCACTTTTTCTTTCTCTCTCTCTTCCACTTTACTAATTTCTAAAATCCGTGTCGTTCCCAAATTTTCTATTTTAAGGGACATAATGATTACTCCATCCGTCCCTCTGTAGTAGAGGCGTTTCATTTTCAGCACTTGTTTTGGAAAAATAATAATAAATAATTAAAATAGAGAAAATGTAAAATAAGTGAAAAAATAATATAGAGAAGACTCTTAACTATATTATTCTTTTTTTTACTTTACTTTTTTTACACTTTAGCTATTTATTATAATTTTTTCAAAACGAGTGCTGAAAATGAAACGCCTCTACTACAGAGGGACGGAGGGAGTATTATTCATTGCGGATCCTCTTGACCAAAGTTGAAAATTTGCAATTATATTTAAGCTCGTGCATTTATTCCCTATTCCAAAGTTTGTGTGCAAAATCAAAATATTCCAAAATTTGTGTGCTTAGCCATCAAAATTTGCACCAGTAAAACGATGTCATTCTGATGGATTCGTTCCATGTCAGATTCAATTTTAGAAAAAGGTTACAATAATGTGTATTTATTCTAACCATTTCTCGATTTATGCATGTCATCCTTGAGTCATGCTAATCTTCTATGTATCGTTCCACTTGTATCGGATGTTCCCAAAGGGACAATAATAATCTGTATTTATTCGCAAGTTTGAAAATGTTCATTTGCATATTATCATAATGAATGTAATTATGTTATGCTAACTAAAAGGAGATTAGTAAGACGGTCAACTATGATTGAAAATGTAGATGTTGGGCTAAGACAAAATTGAAAATGAGGATGAGATCAAAAAGGGTTGATGATTTTAGTATGCATGACAATCTTGTTACTTGTTCTTTGCAGCTCAGTTTGATTCAACTTGAAGTGAAGAGCTTCAAACAACGATACACCCAGTGTTTGCTTGGCTTACGCACGTTTATACATAGAGGTGCGTGTACTCATGCGTGTGCCATATTCAAAATTACCTCTTGTTTCTATTTCACCTTAACTTTCTGAGCTCCTAGCTAGATAACGTGGATTAATCATGTATGGAATAGTGTGAGACTTAGTTACTAAATTGGAAGTATTAAAGGATTTTCACATTTGCTAGGATGTAATTATGCTGATTAATTTCACATTATGTCCATGGTTGTTTGTGTTGTATCGGCCTAATTCAGATTGGGTGTTAGGTTTTTATATGCTTATGGCAGGCTGAAATTTCGGGTTGTGTGCGCAACCTTTTGCCCAAGTTTTCACTAAAATTATGATTATTATTAAGATAATTGAAATTTAAACCCCAATTTTGGATCTTGTAGCAAATTGGATCCAATCTTTAAAGTGCATTAATATTGCCATAATATTTTGGTTTGTTGAAGTTAGTTACTTTTTACTACCATTTACTTTGGAGTTGAGATTTAAACATGTATTCGAAATCAAAATTTGAGTGATGGATTCAGTCGTCCTCTTGTAGCCATTTGAAGTCTGATGGTTGGGTAATTTAGTCGGGTTTGGAGTCAATGTTTTGCCGAGTTTGAGGTTTTATATCGTTTTGAGTTACGATTCCAAACTTCTGATGAATAAATTTGCAACAAGGGAGGAAACCTAAGACAAGGAATGAACTTCAAACTGCATTGAGTTTTGATGTTAGATAAATGTTTAAATTTCTGTTCTAACCATGCAAGAAAATACTCCATCCGTCTACGGAGAATTATACAAAGTTTGAGCAGATTTTAAGAAAATAGTTGGTGGGGGTTGTTGGATGTATTTTTATTACGGATGTTTCTATTACATAGAAAATGTGTTTTTTTTTTCTGCAAAATAGGAATTGTTTGTAAGATTGAGGTATAAAGTATAGTGTGAAGTCATGTCATAAAAACAAGCAAACTTGTGTTACTTATTGTGGATGCGAAATAAGGGCATCCGTAAACCCGTCTCAAGGGCCAAGCCCCAAGTTCCTGGCAAGTTATCATTCCTATCATTTTCTGTGCTAGACCACAACTCCCAAGACCCCGCAGGCTCCATCTAGGCCACAAATATTAAATTGTACTATTCACAACTACAAACTATTTTAGTCGTAAAATTGAAAACTTTGGGGGATAAGGACGGTGATTAACCTTAGACTTTCATGTACAAATGTACAATGTGTCATTCTTTGAAAGAAATGTATCAATAAGCTACGTCGAACCATAAAGAACGATAAAGTGAATTTAGATATTTAATTGTCTGATTATATGATTTTTGTTAAACCATTTCTCTTATCAGAATACATTCTAGTTAATAATGGCAAACTCAGATTTAAACTGGCCATTTCTAATCAAGTCTTACACGAAACGTATTTCTGATATCTCAATGAATTATATTTGCAACAAAAATTATTCATATATAGTCCTATACTATTAGCTACTAGGTAGAGAATTAAAACGAGTTCAAATTCGTTGTCACAGCACTTTGATACGAACACTAGATATTGGATCTAGATAGAGGTTCGTTAAACTAAGAAAGTACTAATATGCATCGATATAATATTATATGAGAGTGGAAATGAGTGTATATATTGTAAACGAAACAAAGCAAAGCAAAGCCTGGCTAGGTTGAATGAAGTGGAGAGTTGAGGCCCTCTTGAGAAGACAAGGAATGGATAACATGATGCCTCTTGGAAGAGAAGGCCGCCGGTGCTTTTCGAAAGGAAGGCCGCCGTCTGAGATGGTGAAGAGTCCTCTTCGTATAGTAAGTATGAAACACCGGAATAGCTCTCTCCTTCAACTTGAGAATAAAAAAGAATAGGAGTCTGTAGGCTAAGAGAATGGCTGCAACGGCGCCCAAATCCCACCATTTGGAGTGGTGCAGTGGTATCCCGAGCAATGAGGTTAGAACATATTCCCCTTTTAGTTTCGGCTGTCCCGCCACCATTCCCTCGAACTCCATCCCGATCATGTCGTTTTTATAGGCCCCCTGTGTTTCATAAAATCGTCAATTTTGGATATGTGAGAATTTAAGGTTATGAATCTTACCTGTAAGCCCCAAGCCATGTAGTTGATGTATGAGACAGGATATTTCCAGAATATCACGGGAAGATCGGGAAGCAGCCGGAAAAAACCAGCTGTAGCCATCATGATGCCCTAAAACAAGACGTTTGATTTATTCGTTTTGACAAATGGTTCGATGAATGAAGAGGAGAATGATGTAGTATATACTTACAATGAAACCTGCGCCGACAACAACGCCCATCAAGAAATTGGGGACGAGGGAAGCGACCACCATCATGCAGCTCTCAACAACAGAGACGGAGAGATGAAGGTCGATGAAAGCGTACATGAAGTGGGAGAAGCCAGGGTGGTACTTCACCATCGTGTATGTGATAGACACTGAAGTCAGTGACATCACAGCCAAGAAAGGAAACGAAGAGATGAAGTTAGATAGTATAAACACTCCTACGCCATAATGTCCATTGAGCCTTTCTTTGCAAAATACCTGTTTACATAACAAAATAAGTATGAGTTTGTGATTAGTTTTTCAATTATCCTTTGAAATAAATGTTAACGCATAACGCGGAGATGTTCGCTACAAAAAGACGGGATTTACCAACGACTTGATATGCATCAAGGTTTACCAACGGAATACTGAAAGGTAATATGTTGCCAAATTTACCAGCTGAGTTACCGACATACATGGATGTGGGAAAAATTAACGACAGAAGCCACCATCGGTAAACTTTTCATCCATTTTAAAAAAAAGTACGGTAAATTTTAAATATTAGTGTTGTGTATTACTAATTATGGCCTAGTCTGTTGGTAATGTTCTGACGGGTAAATTTTTATGCGACAAGGGTATTGACGACGGTTTGTGTTCGTTGGTAAATCCCGACGTTTAATTGTGGTTATTAGAAATGTGAACTCACCTTAATTTCTTCAATGAAGGATGGGAAGCCTCCAATGGCCATGAATGTCATAAAACCAGACACAAATCCACCGCATGCTCCTCTAGCAAGAATGGCATGGTAACCGGATCCAACGTCGTGGAAGACTGAACCCACGCAAAGAGACACCACAATATATATCACAATCCGCAGCCAGTAATACCCAAAATCCCTAGACATGTTTGTGAAGGAACGGTTTATCAATGTTCTAAGTTGCTTACGCCACGTTGCTTGACTCCCTCTACTTTCCTCATAACAAAATCCTTCCTGCGGTCGGTATGTATAAATGTATGATCACTCGTATTATCCCAATGACATTTATATCTAGATTTCAAATACTCACAGTAACACAGAATTCTCTGATCTTAGCTCGCACTCTTTCCGTGAGTTTCGAATTTTGGTATTTGTGTAGAAGCCTCGCTCTGATCTCTGTTGTTGTTAAATTGGGGGAGATCCCATCTTCTATATTCTGCAGGAGAAAGTTTTGAGTTTTACAGATTGTAGAATGGTAGAGCAAAGTAAGAGAAAAGAGGCACCAAATGGAGCATTACTCTTATTCTCTGTGAACCCATCAATGCAGTGTTTACGTAATCGAAGTCTGAGTTAATACAACGAAGATAATGATCGGAAGGGCTTCGTGTGTGCGGACATGGGAATCCAGCCTCAGCAAAGAACTGCAGTAGCATCAGTAAATAAACAGTTGAGTCAATAATAAACAACCATTTTGATAGTAGCCAAAATCTTCAAATCATATAAGAACTACTAGTCGCTTTCATGGTGAAGAAGTAATATTGGCCTAATTTAGTTGTACTACTACTAGTAGAACTTACAAATGTGATGCCGAGTTGGTGATGTGGGTGAATAGTAGTACAGAGGTGTATTACTGTGACGACATGGACAACTAAACGATACTGTTCTAAGCCTATGAAACTAAATTGTGAATATATATGTGCAATAAATTAGTACTATATGGAGCAAGTCATATAACAAATTTGAAGTTTTATGAGGACTCTTTTTTGATATCAATATCTATGGAGATGGATGTTGATGGATTTCGAACCTCAACTGCGGGCTCCGCCTCTCCGAAGTAGATGGTTTCACCGGAGGAGAGCATCAAGAGATCATCAAAGAGAGAGAAAACCTCACTGCTAGGCTGGTGAATGGAGGTGATGATGGTTCTGCCTCGGTGTGCTATGCTCCTGAGAGCCTGAACGACGAAGAAAGCCGAGGCACTGTCAAGACCAGTGGTTGGCTCATCAAGGAACAGAAGACGCGGCTGCGTTATGATCTCGAGGGCGATGCTGAGCCTCTTCTTCTCGCCACCGCTGATCCCTCTGAGATGCCAGTTTCCAACGAGGTGATCCGCGCAGTCTCCCAATCCCATTTCGGCTATGGTGTTTTGCACGATATCGGCCATCTCTTGCTTTGTAAGGCTGCTTGGAAGCCTGAGGGATGCCGAGTATGCAATGCTTTCTTTCACCGTTAGAGTCCCCATTAGCACATCTTCTTGCGTTACGTAAGCCTGCATGAAGTTTGGTCAAATTTACGAGATCCATCCCTCAACTTTAAAAATCAACTGAAAAAAAGTATGAAGTTTGAATTTGTTTACAGTATATTATTGATGTTTTTCAACCAATCGATGATATTTTCATTACGATGATATTTTCATTTACGATGATATTTTCATTACGAATAGACGACGTATACGTTTCAGTTATGGAGGGGTAAATCTTATCTTTAATTTATAGTAGAGGTTGTAGAATTACTATTTACACTATATATATGGGGCCCTAAAAAATTGAAATTCGGTATTTGTTCACAAGCTGGATGGTTGGTTAATCACTCCAGTCAAATAAAAAGCCATATCAACAGTTATGAAAAAATAAATTCATAAGCATTAATTGCGAAAAGAGTATGAATTGTAATCCAATTAACTTATCTCCTTATAAGTTCTATTTTGAAATGAAATTAACTTATTTATATAATTGTTTAGAAACTTATAAGGATATAAGTCAGTTTGAGAACTCAGCAGAAAATAAACTTTTATTTTACACTTGGAATTTTTTTTATAAGTAGTTCGTTTGTTTAGAGTATTTGAGATATCTTTTTCTCACCCATGGTTTTGACAATTAATTAACATCTTAAATGCTGCTGGAATTACTTCCTTTTCTTTTATCTTTTATACTCCATTGTTTTTCTAATTGTATGATGCAATCTTTTGATTACCTTAGCTTACCCAAACAACTTTATTTTATAGAAAAATTACCACAAAATAAAAGTAAATATGGAGGCTAACAGTCAGACATATATTGATCAATGGATTTAAATATTTGTTGAATCATCAAGCTAGTGAAAGAGACCCTGCAATTTAGTATTACTGCACAACATTTAAGATGTTGCAACTTGCAACAGTTTTCTGAGAATTCAACTACCCTACTAAGAATTAATTGGTTCTGTCTACTCAAATAACAAAACTTAGCAGCTTCAATATTCCAAAGAATTCCCTTAGAGCATCCGCAATGGCGGACTTCCGCGCGGAATTCCCACGGACGTCCGCCATTAGGCGTACCAGGCGCGGATACGGAATTGGGTTGAGGACGTCGCAGGTCCGCGGAATTTAGCGGAATTCCGCGCGGAATTTCGTCCTAAAGTCCGCCATTGCGTGGACTGTAACGGAATTCCGCACGGACATCTCGTATTGTGCATTAAATGTTTTTTTTTTATTTTCTATAAATACATCCCGTTGAACTTCATTTCATTCGCAACACTTGTTTTAACGAGTATCTCTCTCTAAATACCATTCTTTTGAATCATCAATGGAGCACAACGATAGCGATTCTTCTCCCGCCTCGAGCAATTCACCGGCGCCGCATTTTCCCATCGACTGGAGTACGCAATTGTCCCAGTCGATGTCCCAATTTCCGGGGATGCTGCCACAATCCCAAATGCCATCGGGCATGATGCCGGGGTACTACAACATGTACCCACAGTGGTATGTGATGATGCCCCAGATGTCGGGGGTGATGCCCTAGATGCCGGGGATGATGATGCCCGAGATGATGCAGGGATCGCCTGGCGCTTCGGGGGGTGAGTAGGTCGGGTGTCCCCTAATCGCCGGTAGACAACGTCTATCGACCCTTTATGGATTTACTGTCGATGGGCAACCCGGTGAGTACTCCTCTCGAGACTCAGTTCACTGGCGTTGACACGTTCTCGTTCGAGGAGTTGAGGCTTTCTCTGATCCGGGAGGATCCGGCCGGCGACAGAGAGGAGGGGGAGGCCAAGGGGGGGACAGGGGATGGGGCGTCCCGGTGTACGTTGCTGACGTGGGGGAGGGATCCAGCGGGACCAAGAGGACGAGTACGTCGCGCTGGCGAAGGCGTGGATCAGTGTGGTTGAGGATCCATACGTCGGGGCGAACCAGCACATCGACCGGATGTGGTGGCGCATTAGCCAGAGCTACCTCCAGTTCAAACCGCCAACAGGGAAGCCCCACAACTCGGAGCAATGCCGGAAACAGTGAGATCGGTTGAAGAAGCCGCTCAGCCGATTTGCCGGCATTTACACAAACAACCTCCGCACGGCAACTAGCGGCATGTCTGCCGAGGACGTGAAGATGCTGTCTCACCAGCAGTTCCCCGACCCCGAAAAGTGCCTCGGGGAATTCAAATATTGGGAAGTGTATCTCGCGGTTCAGGATTCGCCCAAGTTCACTGAGGGTGTGGAATCCGGCTGGCCGAAGCGGACGAGGATCAGCGCATCCGGAGAGTACAGTAGCAGTGCTGGTTCCGCTGAACTCCCCCCCTCCGAGGCAGAGTTCCCCACTCCCACATCGTCTGCCCGCTGCCGTCGCCTGATTGGGCAAAGGTCCACGGCGCGTTTGTCGAGAGGAAGTCTCAGTCCCAGCGGATCCGCCGAGGCCCAATCGGCAGCACCCACCCAAAACGATCCGGATCCCGAGAACCCCTCCTATGCCCGCATCACCGCACATGACGCCTTGTTACGTGCGATGCAGGAATGGCGCCAAGCGACCGACCCCCACTACAAGCGGAAGCTTAGACCCCTCCTCAACAGTATGCGCCGCGACTTGGGGTTCGACGCGATGTCGGATAGCGACGGCGAGGGGGTCGGCGAGGGAACCGACGGCGGGGAATCCGAGGAGTGAGGAGCCGGTTTTTATTTTAAAAATAATGTACTTGTTTTAGTAATTATGCAATTTTTTTTAATGAAGTATGTTTTTTTTTAAAATAGAGTGGTTGCATTTTCTCCGTATTTGCGTTGAAATTTTAATCCCATAAATTGTTTACTTCCGAAAATTATTTAATTTGTGAATTTGTGATTTTTTTTAATGTGGGAATTCCGTCGGGAATTCCGCAGGGGAAGTCCGCCACTGTGCAGTGGGAATTCCGTATGACGTGGCAGAGCAGTGGGAAGTCCTTAGTCCATCCACAATGGGCGGACGATGGCACGCCCGATGGCGCGCATCGTCCGCGCCATTAATCGTCCGCCCCCACTGTGGGTGTGTGGCATAGGCCGCGGACGATAGTCGCGGCCTATGCTTCGGGCGCGACTTAAACCGCGGAAGATGGCCATCGTCCGCACCATCGTCCGCTCCTTTGCGGACGTCGCGGACGATGGTCGCGGACGATGGCCATCGTCCGCGACATCGTCCGCCCCATTGTGAAGGCCGCGGACGATGGCACGCGGTTTCGTTTTTTTATATAAATCTCGTTTCTCATTCAGTTGTGCATACGAACATATCGACTATCTCTCAACATATTCTCTCTCAACATCCAACGAAAATGAATCCCGGCGAAGACACCAATAGTTCTAGTTCGTCTGATTCCGGTCGTTCGATTGACGAAGCATTAGATGCAGCCGTTGAAGAGGCCATGGCGGCATGCTATTCGCAAATGCAGCGCGAGAAGGCGGCGGCTGAGCAAGTCCATCGTCCTATTCGATATAAGACGTATGTCCGACGCAACCACGAGGAAGCTCACAGGCGTCTGGTTGAAGACTATTTTGCCGAACAACCACGTTGGGGCCCGACTGTGTTCCGCCGCCGGTTTCAAATGTCGAGGTACCTTTTTCTCAGCATTGTTCGTACATTGTCTTCACGTGAAGAATACTTCACGTTTCGGGAGGACGGCATCGGGAAACCCGGCCTTACACCATTGCAAAAGTGCACGACTGCTATTCGTCAGTTGGCATACGGCACCACGGTGGACCTTTTTGACGAGTACCTCCACTGTGGGGAGACTACAGGCCGCGAGTGTCTGAAGTACTTTTGTCGGGGGATAGTAGAGGCCTATGGCGACACATATTTGCGCAAGCTGACAGCCACTGATTGCCAGGGTCTGATGCAGATGCACGAGAGGGCGCACGGGTTTCCTGGGATGCTCGGGAGCATCGACTGTATGCACTGGCAGTGGAAGAACTGTCCGACGGCGTGGAGAGGCCAATTCACAAGTGGATACAAGGGCAGCCACCCGACGATGATCCTCGAAGCCGTCGCTAACTATCGGGTTTGGATCTGGCATGCTTACTTCGGCATAGCCGGGTCGAACAACGACATCAACGTTCTCAACTCGTCCACCCTCTTCACCGACCAATGTAACGGCAACGGCCCGGCCATAGAGTTCACTGTCAACAGACGCCAATACCATATGGGGTACTACTTGGCCGACGACATCTACCCACGGTGGCCAGTTTTCCTAAAGACGGTCAGCTGCCCGATTGGTGAGAAGAGGGTTTTATTTGCGCAAAAGCAAGAGGCGGCGCGGAAGGATGTAGAGCAGGCATTTGGGGTGCTCCAATCACGGTGGGCAATTGTGAAAGGGCCGGCTCGTTTCTGGTACAAGGAAGTCATCGCCGATGTCATATATGCGTGCATAATCATGCACAACATGATAGTCGAGAGTGAAGGCGGAAGCATCACCGATTGGAATGACGACGACCGTGCATCTAGCTCTGCCGGTACATCGACCGAGACACCCGATAGAGGGTTACCGTTAGGTTTCGATGAGGTTTTATCTAGGCAGGCCTCAATGCGCAACCAACAGGAGCATGCGCAGCTCATGAGCGACATGATTGAAGAAGTGTGGGCTCGTAACCGCCGTCGCTGAGTTTGCGTTTTTTATTATTTCGCATTGTAATGTATTAATTTTTATTAAATGAATGAAGTTTTTAAAATTCGTATTTTAAATGTATTTTAGTTTTTTTTTTAATTCGTATGTATTTTGTAAATATTACAAAATTGATGATGTGGCGCGCGATAGGGCGCGCCTTAGGGCGCGCTTTAGGGCGCCCCACTGCAGGTGGAGAAGGAGGAAGATAAAAATGCTGACGTGGCGCGCTATAGGGCGCGCCTTAGGGCGCCTCACTGCTGATGGTCTTATGACATGGTATGAGGTGTTTTTGGGAAGTCCGCGGGAAATTCCGCCGGGTCCGCACCACTGCAGATGCACTTATGAGGAATCATTCTATCCGTATTTATTTCTCATATACCCAACAACAAATTCAATACACTCTGCACCATATGACCATCTCTCTCTCATGTATGCCTCTTGAGCTATAGCCTATAAATTATTAATTGTGTTAAACGATCATATATATTTTAAAAATAAAATCAGTATAAATCGCCAAAAATTAGCTATTAGCATGAATGGCTCATTCAATTTCTTGTTTATGGGCTTGTGCAACTTTTAACAAATATATTATAGGAGTATTTACAATATTTCAATAAAGAAAAAGCTTAGTTAGTAGTTTTACTTACAACATTGCCGTAGTGAAGACTCTTTTTTATTTTTCCATTGAGAAGAACGTTACCAGACATGACCACATTTCCAGAAAGCCTGCCTGCAAAAATCAAATGCATGATAAAGTATGTTAGATACATATTTAATGCAAAGCTTCATATATAATTCAAAATCAACTACCACAATTAAACTACTCCAAAAGTGTCAAAAAGTTTGAACAATTGTTGCAGCAGGACAAGTGTGAATGTCTTTCTCGACTCAGAAAATATGGTCAAGCAAAACTGTCTCAAAGTTCAATCATATTAATGAATGCCCTTCCCATTTAATATTATTTTTTTCACTTTTTGTAGTGTTAATTTTGAACCAATAGTAATTGTTTTAACATGTTACAAATACAAAATGTCATTAATTTTTTGACAGAAAAATCACACTATAGAATATCAAACTTGGAATTTTCTTTAAAACTAATCCTAACCCCTAATCCTATTGTTAATAATTTAACACTTCACAATCAGAATATACATTCACAGTTTTATAATTTTCTCAATAATTAATAATGGTTAAAATTGAAACTAATATGACAAAATCAAATATGATAGGACAACAAAACAACATCATTATATTTTGAGTGTTAATTAAAAGACACCGATTTATCCAAAAGGACGTGGTTTTGTTGCCATTTATATCTACTTTGATTTTGTCACATTAATTTTGATTTTGATCATCTTGGAACAATTATGAAAAATGAAAATTTACAATTCATATTCTAATTTTAAATTATGTGGGATTGAACAAAAATCAATGAAAAGCTGTGGACTAAATGATAATGATGTCATAATATAAAAAGAGGGTTCAAATATAATAAAATAAAGTAAAAATGGACCATTTGAGTATTTGACAGAATTAATTTGGCAGGACTCCTCCATCTTTAATGAAAAGAGAACCAAAATTCAACATAATACTCATGCAAGAGTTAAAATAGACTGATTACCACGTTTATATACCATGTTCAATTAATTAAACAGAGTACTATAAAATATAAATTCCAAAATAATGAGTACGTATCATGTGACTGTCAACCGTTAATAGAAACCATATTAAATGCTTCTTTAAAGCGTCGGACAAATAAATAAATAGAATAGCGTTGAATAGTTAATATGTTCAGTATGCTAGATATTTTACCTGCTCATGCCTTGCTTTTCCAGAATTTGTTATGAACAATTACTTGATTATATATTTTTACTTACCAGTACTATATTAGTGTCAATTATCAATAAATAATACAAATGATATTAGCATAATAGACTTTCTATTTAATTACCAAGTACTATTCATTATGTCAAAGTTAAATTAAATACAATTATGGGTGTGAGGACATATATAATGGGTTGCGTTAGTTTACTAACTAATTTACAGTAATAATTAATAACTTTCAATTCTGTGTATTAAAATTATCAACACAAAAATATAATTATATCAATACAACATGTAAATTTAAATATCAACACAAGAAGATTGATAAATTTATGTGTTTGTGTTGATATTTTTAACATACAAAATTGATAGTTAGTTATTAGTTATTACTATAAAAAGTTAGTATTTGATCACACATCTGTATATAATACTTCATCTGTCCCATAAAAAAATAAACCATTTGAAGATGACACAAGCTTTAATACATATTTAGTAAAGTAATAGAGAATAAGAAAAAATAGTTGAAAATAATGCAGTGAACAGTAGAGCCCATAAATAATAAAGTAAAAAAATGTGAAAAAATTTCTATAAAGAAATATGAACTATTTCTATGGGACAAGAAAAAAAAAATTCAGCCTATTTTTATTGGACGAAGCCGAAAGCTTAATGCATGGTTTCAATTGCATATAACACAATCTTCCTCAGTTTCATCATATGCATATTCATATTTTGATTATTTTCTGATGGATATAAGTAGAAATATTTTGTTAGATTTTGCAACAAAAACAATACTACTCCCTCCGTCCTATTGAAGATGACACACTTTCCTTTTTGATTTGTCCCAATTAAGATGACTCATTACTAAAAATGGAAACACATTTATTTCTACTTTATTCACTTTCTCTTACTTTACTCTCTCCACTTAACACACAAAATAAAGCTACCTAAAATCCCGTGCCGCTCAAGTAAGGGGTCAACGAAAGGAGTAGTATGTTTAGTCCCCACAAAAAGGTCATAAAACAAAATACACAAGGCGACGAACACAATCAAGTTGCTAACACATTCAATTAGTTAGGTTGAGGGTTCGAGTCATTATAAAAACACGCAATCTATGCTGGAAATATAGAGAGATATACCTGCAAGAGCATCAAGAAAAGTGGACTTGCCGGAGGCGGAAGGGCCCATAACGGCCATGATTCGGCCGGGAAGGGCATAACCGGTCAAGGCATTGATGAGCCTTCTGGTGGGGCCGTTGCCGGAGTTTGGGAGCAGCGCCGTCAAGTCCTCCCAAGCTAGGAACGCGGCCGCCCCACCGCGAAGCTCAGGAGCAGCTGATATTTCTATCTCCATATATATTCAATTTCACTCTCAACAATGTGTGGGTGTTGTGTTGTGTTCCTATTAATAAACCAAACACAATGAGCTTTGGATGTTGTGATTTGGATGGGTGAATGAAGGGATACACATACACTTGAGTGCTGCCATCAATGGCCTTGCAGAGAGGGAGTTAAGGGAAAGCCACCTAATTTTATTACCCCAATTTATGGGCCAAATCTTATCTTAATATTCCGAGTTCGATGAATATTAATTCCCCCTAACTAGCTTCACATTTCCAAAAATCAAATAAAACAAGTAATTCACAAAAATATTCCTCAATGGGTCATACTTGGACGTAAACACTTCCACTAACACATTTGAGATAAGACTTTTAGAGTTAAATTATTTTGCAATATAACTTTATAATTAATTTATTTGCGGCCATGAAAATCTCAACTTTTAAAAAATTCCATGATATTAGGCCAATATCCCAAAAATCAATAAGCAAACATTTCTACATAGTATATATAAAATGTCCATTGTTACGTAGATAAATGATGTAAAATTTAAAATGTCATGTTAGTATTTCAATTGTTAAAAAAGTGATGAAATGTTTTATTCTTGAAAATGATACGTTTGGTGCCTAATGGTTATTACAACGAGGCATTTTTAAGGCAAACTAATGTGGATATTTCATGTTATCAACAATATATTAGGCCTATTCGTTACTTGGGATTTTCATGTCTTGTCCAAGGCAAACTAATGTGGATAACTTTATTTGCCAATTCTTTTTTCTTGTTTTAGGTAACTTTCTTTGTCATTTCAATGTTTCAGTTTTCCGAACTACGTATTTATGACTATTTTTAGAGGAAAATGGAATATATAATGTTAATTCATTTAGTCTTGGGTTCATTCCATTAATATTTGAAATATTAATGACATGAAGAATGTTGACCTATTAAAAATATATGGTTGAAGGAAAAATATAATAAAATATCAATTATCAAAAGTATGGCCGGCAATTTTTAACCCGACACGAACATGCACGAAATTAATGGGTTTAGGTCAAGCTTTATTGGGTTTGGGTCCTAATTGGATCGACCCAATCAGAATCCGATGATTTCGGGTTGGGTTAGGGTTGTATACGAGTTATTTTAAGAAATAAAATTACTATTATTTTTAATTATTTTTTTAAATTTAAAAATATTATACTTTTAAATTTGTAATCTTATTTGCCAAGTTCAAAATTCATGGAAAAAAATAAATTTTTTTTGAAAGTTACATGATATTATTATCAAAATCTTAATATCACAAATTCAGTGTTTAGAGACGAAAAGCACGCATCTGGATTTTGAAAAAGAAATTAATTGAGTTTCTACTAAAACGATGTTATTGTTAGTACTAGTACTAAAATTTCCTTTTGATTTGGTCACCGAACATACTGCCTTATTTGGTGATTACCGATGGTATTAATTAAATTTCTAATAAAACAAATGGTTTCGTGTTCTTATTTGCTAGTTGGGCTCAACAATGGGGTTCTGGTATTAACTTATAAAACCAGCCCATGCTATCCTTGGATGGGCTGAAATAATCATATAATTAATTATGCATTCCAAATTATTCCAATGCAATGATGGAATCTAATTGAAGCGATACAAAGAGACCTAACTTAACATTACTTGATTTTTAGACAATGCTAATTCCAGGAACATCCGCGTGATCACGTCACCTAGGACGGGACCATTGCAGAACACATTGTGTCTCTTCTGCAAACGAAGAGGGGTGTGCATTACGCTACGTGCCCTCCCCCCTCGTGGCCATTCAGTGACATGTGTGATGCACTGATGCGGCATAAATATGAATATCTCAAAATTTTGTTACTAAAAAAAAAATGAAAATATACTATTTTCTAGCATTAATTTTTTTCTATATTTGAAATCGTGCGGTTTAACAATGGTCACATTTCAATTATTTTATTTATTTTTAATTTCTACATGTCTCCTATTACTATCCCCTTCCACATCCTTCATTGTTTCTTTTAATCATTTTGCTCCGTTTTCTCTTACAATTATCAATCTCAACTATTATGCACACGAGGAGAGTTGGGAAGACGAGGATATTAAATATTAATCACCTTATTTAATATAATCTTTTTGTTCATGAAAATATTCTTTCTTTTCCATTTTGGTACGTTCCACAAAATTATTTCACTTCTATTTTGGCAACTTTTTCTTTTTTATGAATTAGACCTCATTCTCCACTAACAATATCCAATAATTATTTTTTCTCCCTCTTAATTTACTAATTTTGCATTAAAATACATGTTAATTGCCAAAATTCCCATTTTTATGGGAGTGTTTATTCAACTTAGTACATTATTTCACTGACAAGTCGCGATGGTGGGAAGATGTATTTCATCGTCAATTTCTTATATGTGAAAATTTATTCTATAAAAGTGTACATCGGCAAATCGACCGGTCGTGACCGACATAAATTCTGATATGTTCGACAAGTACTTTCACATTGCGAGACATTGTGCCATTGTGTGAGAATGATAAAATGATATTGCTAGGGGCATTTGCGATGCAATCTGGATAGAATACATGAAAACACGAGGGCGCCCACAACAAACGACTGTCAATAATTGCCCCATCTCCACAAAGTGTTGGCAATTGAAACTAGAAAAATAACATATAACTGTCCAACATCGGTGTTAAAAGAAAAACTGAAACTAGTATATAAATCTCATGGGCCACTCCTCCTATCACCAATTGGTTTTAGGATGGAACCCATGGATAACTAGTATACAAATCCCATGGGCCACTTCTCCTATCACCAATTGGTTTTAGGATGGAACCCATAGATTTCTATCACAAAGCTTGGATGGAACCCATAGATTTCTATCACAAAGCACCCCGCAATTTCCCCGACATGCTTGACAATCATGCTTTGTCATTGGAAAATTTGTCAAGAAAGTGCTTACTGACATCATGTATACATGCATTATATGGCACAACATGATTATTTTGGATGAAATATCGATTGCCAAAAATTGGGCTTCAGTTCCTCGAACTCCTCCACTACATCCCAGTTCGACACCCCCAAAAAAAGAGAGATGCGTCGTGGATGACCAAAAATATAAAATAAAAATTAAAAACAGGTTTATCTATAACTCGATCCATTTTCTATGACTCAAAATTTCATTGATAAATACATACACCCGTATATTACGCTTATACACATGTTCCAACGTGTTTATTCGATTGATTGATCGTGTCATAACTGTATTTCTGGTCAAAACATTTTATTATAATTTGCTATTTATAATATATGCATATAGTATTTCTCAAGCATTGGGGTGTCGTCAGTCGTGTAATATTTTAATGAAACTGAGATTTTACCTGAAGAATCCTTTCCTTCTTGTTCATTTTTAATTATGCGTATCCGAACAACTGATTTTTCTATTCCTTCCCTATTTATTTTTAATCAATGCGTAGATCACATAGCTACATAAGTCCATTTCCAGATTGAGTCCAGGAATGATGAATTTTCTTTGATAGAAGTAGAAGACAATATGTATTTGCACCCTCTTCTCTTCCGTTTCTTTCTTCGAAAGTTTGAGATAGTGAATGTGGCTTTTCGATGCGATTACTTGTCCATTTTAGGTCACGTCTAGTTTCACAAAGACCTACATCAGATTAAAAATGAAATGTCGATTCAAACCATGGACAAAAATCGTCATAGGAAATTTGCACGATTTGAAAAGTTAGTAATTTTAAGACCAGCATTAACCATGAATAAAAAAAAAGTTGAATTAGAAAGATTATAATAAAGATATGAATAATTGAGTTTGATTGACCATTTATTAGTATTTATAACAAAATTATAGTACATGAAATCATTTTCAATCACTTCCAAATTGACACCCTCCTTTTGGAATTATAGTTGTATAGACTTACAACCAAAGAGAAGACCCTAAATTATTCTAATAATAGTATCAACCAATGAGAAGAGAAGACCCTATCATATAGTTCGATTTAACATATTCAAGTTGCACAATATTTGACTGATCAATTTTTTCCTTATTATTCGAGTATAAACTAATACACGTTTCCTTATTATTCTTTTTCCTCTATGGCTGCCACTTAATTTTTTTTTTCCTGAATTAACATTGCCAGAAAAGTATTGGTCAGAGCCATGTGATTGTGATATACGTATTAATCAAAAGAAATCCCTATAGAGTTGACAAATCAATGTGCCCCAAAACGAAATAATCACTACTAACTCTTCATAAAAGTAAAACTAATAACTCCATCACAAATCAAACTAATGGCTTCTCCCAATTTAAAAAATTTCTTCACAAGCTCCACCTTATGGAAAACCCTCATAGTCATAGGCCTATTTCTCAATTTGATCATCACCACCCAAAAGCCCCACCAATTACTCCTGTCGGTCCTGGTCCCGGCCCCGGTGGGCCGGGCAATGACGACCATCGGACCAACTTGAGCCACATAGCCTTCGGCATGATGGGGTCCGTCCCAACATGGCCCCACCGGAGGGGCTACCTGGAGGCGTGGTGGCGGCCCAACAAGACCCGCGGGTACGTCATCCTGGATTTGGCCCCACCTCCAGAGTTCCAAGGCCGCCCCTCTGTAAAAGTTGTGGACGACCTGTCGGGGCTTTTTCGGGAGACGAAGCCGCGGTTCGAGCTGATGCCGCGGATGGTGCACGGGCTGGTGGAGCTGCTGAGGGAGGAGCGGGAGGGGGTGAGGTGGGTGGTGATGGGGGACGACGACACGGTGGTATTTGTGGAGATCGTGGTGGATGTGCTGGCGGAGTTGGATCATAGGAAGTACTATTATCTCGGGTGGCACTCGGAGAGCGTGATATCGAACTTGTGGTAGTCGTTCGACCAGGCGTTCGGGGCGGGGGGATCGTGATGAGCTACCCGCTGGCGAAGGCGCTGGTGAGGGACATGGATGGGTGTTTGATTAGGCATGCGGGTGGCTGGTCGGCTGATTGGATTAGTATGGCGTGCATTGCTGATGTTGGGGTCAGCCTCACTCCTCATAAAGGAATTCACCAGGTTAGTTTGATTCATATATATGGATAAGGGATTAACCAAATCTGGAATAGGACAATCTCATGTTGGAAGATTCAATCATGTCAAATATGATTTGGATCTATTCCTAGTCATATTAATTTATTACACACTGGAAATGGAATCACCAAATTGATGGAAATGGACAATGTCGATCATTTGGACGATCCCATAATGTCAGATATGATTCTAGTTTGTTCGGCAATAATTAGTTGAAAAAATTATGAAGTTTAGACCTGTTTGCACTTATCCGGTAACAATTAAATCCGTTCGTGAACATGTAATATATTGTTGATATTTTTCAACTAAACAACACCATTTTCTTAATGAATAGATGCATGGACGGATGTGATAAAAATTGGATTAGAGTTTTTTTTCTAACCCCTCTGTCCCACTTTAGGAGTTCTATTTGGTGGTTAAAAAGTTAGTGAAATGTGAGTTCTATTTTTATATATTAGCTTTATAATCAAATGTGACTTGAAAAATATTAGTGGAATGTAGGGTCTATTACCATTAATTTATGGAATATTCCAACCGAGACTCCTAAAATGAGATATCCAAAAATAGTAAACTGAGACTCCTAAAGTTGGACGGAGGGAATATATTCCATATTCAAAATGTTAAAATAAGAATTTTCCTGATGATAGAGGTTTTTGCATTATAATTCATACAAAATATCAAATATATTTGATAATGCTATATGAATAATATAGTTTTTCTACGGTGTTATAAGATACTACAATTTTATTCATTTTTTATAAAATAAAACAATTTCTTAAAACTTGCTTCGATCCAAATATATGACATTTTTTCTGATGACTATTTCATGGTTGTGAAGTAGTGTAACTAAATTTTGCAGGTAGATTTACATGGAGACTTCTCAGGCTATCTATCAGCCCATCCCAAAGTTCCTGTGATGACCTTCCATCACTTCGACGCAATGGATCCCATATTCCCTTCCATGGACCGCATCCAATCCACGCGCCACCTCATGAGGGCGGCCAACGCTGACCAGTCCCGGCTTCTTCAACAGACCATCTGCTACCACCGGAAAACCAACTGGTCTATCTCCGTGTCGTGGGGTTACTCTACCCAAATATACGAGAGAATATTGCCGCGGAGCTACCTACAATTGCCCATCGAAACGTTCACACCGTGGGCGAGTGGCTCCGAGCGCCCTTTCTACATGTTCAACACGCGCCCGCTGTCCAACGACTCTTGCGAAAAGCCTCATTTCTTCTTCCTTCAATCCGTCTCCAAGACCGCTTCACCTCATCACATTCTTACAACCTATAAACGCGCCCGGTCGCGGGGCTTGCCTCCTTGTTCCTCCGCCGGCAACCACTCTACTGATTCTATAACTAAGATTAAAGTTATTTCGCCACCAAAAAAACGCCTCCAGGTATATAACACATACGTATAGTACTCCCTCCGTCCCATGCTACTCGCACTTTTCATTTTAGGCCGTAAATTTGGGATTGATTTTTTTTTGTAATTAAAAAAGAATTTTAGGTGTAATGAGACATCACTTAATAAAAGAGCTCTTAACTTAAACTAACATATTAATTAAATGCATTAATTCTAACTTAAATTATAAATAGTGTAAGGACTTTGTGACGAGCCGAAAAGCAAACGTGCGAGTAGCACGGGACGGAGGGAGTACAATGGTGGATGCAGAAAAAATCTTTCGTGCAGCTTTTGCATACCATTTTTAAAATCCTACTAGTGAAAATAATTTTAAAAATGAGTAATTTTTTGTGATATCAGAAAATTATACAAAAATTGTAGAAATCATGGAATAAATATGCTCGTTAATGGATTTTGACCAAATAATAAATATGACGAGATATCTAATTTTGTGAAATTAAATGATATAGCGTCGATCTACATTTTACGTAGATAAATGTAGTATATTCACTTTCTCAAAACCGATTTCCGTGAGTGAGAAATAGTGGATTAAAGTTGGGCATAATTAGCTTTTAATTAAATTTTGGAGTTGGAGCTTAGGGAATGATTAACTAGTGTTAATATCCCACATTGGAGAAGTGACACATCTTTTAACGTGTTTAAATTAAGTGACTTTATGTTACTTAATAATTATAGTGGACCAAGATGGGTGAAAGAGCCCACACGCGAGCGCGCGCCCCGTCGCCGCCTGCCCGAGCCTGATCCCGATGGTCTTTGGGTGGTCTTTGGGCTTGGGTTTGGACCCGTAGTAATCTTTTTAGACCACCGCTGAGTCAGCAATCCTAGTGGCTTGACACATCGTCAAGCGTGGCACAGTCAAGCGCCACGTGAGAAATCCACACGCGAAAGGCACACTCCTGACACACGCTCGTAACCGCCGACGGTTACGAATATGCCATGATGAGCTTCATGGCTTGGTTGACCCAGCATGGTGGCTTGGCCTATAAATAGACTAGCCATTCCACTGCATTAGACACAATATTCACAAGCATTTGCATCATAAGCTCTCTCCCTCTTTCTGCATTGTTTTTTCTGTCGAAAGTTCTGCCCTCTCCTCCATCCAGTTCGCCGGAGCTCTGTTGATTGCGGTGCTGCTTCACCAGAGACGTAGCCGTTTTATCTTTGGGGACGAAACGCCAATCCGAAGAGCACTACCGGGGCGTATCTCGTCTTGCGGAAAGAGGACTCCTCGACTCGGCTAACAAATTTCACGGTTTAGTTGTTTTGATTTTTAGTTGTAATTTCAGTTCAGTTTTCATTTGTATTCCTTCTTTTGGGTTGTATTACGCCCGGTTGTATCTCTTGTAATCCCAAAATCCAACAAAAATCAAATTGATTCCTAGTTGAATATGTTTTTATTTGGTCATCCCCACACATATGATTGTTTGTTTAGTGTAGCTCTTTATACAAGTTTGTGTGTCTATTGAAAAGGTGATCTTATGTTGGTTTGTTTGATTCTTATTGCAGATTGATAGATGTGAATGTTGTGATATTGTTAGGGTGGATGGTGGGAAAATGGAAGTTGGACTTAGGGAGTGCAAGATAGATGAGATCATAGCTTAATTTTGCACCAAAATGTGGGAGGATATCAACTGTATGTAGACGAGTTTTTTTAATGTAACCTTTTAAATAGAATTAGAGTTATGGTGTGAATTGATGTGAGGTATTTGTTATTTTTTTTCAATCTAGCATCAAGCCATTTCCATTTGATGAGAGAAGGTGTTTGTAAATGTTGATTCAAAATGATTTGATGAGAAGGTGTTTGATATTGTTGGTTTTTGTTAGCTGGCTTTGAATTTGCATGCTTGATCACTTGCGTGGAGAGTTCCCCCTAGTTGAATAGTATTTGTGAATCGAAGAACAAATTTCCTAAGTCATAACAAGTGAATTGTACTACAACTATACAATCGTTGATTTTTCATCTACAAGACTACAAACATCTTGGTATCAAGTCTAAATATAATCACTTAATCAGAATATATAAATTCACAGCATGCACCGCTAGAGGAAAAATCTTTCTAAACTTTTTTTGGACTATTTATTTTTTAGAATTAGCCTAAATTTGTGTTGGATGGGTGCAAGTGCATGTGGAGGAGATGTGATGTGTGTACGCATATTTAGAAGAAATTAAGCTGTGACTCGTCAAGTAATGTTCTAAGTACTAGTACCTATTTATAAAAAATAAAAACAAATCCATAAATAAAAAATACTACTATTCTAAAGAAATGAAAACACCAATTAAAATAATCAAGTAAATAGGACACTTCATTGAAAAATTTAAAACAAAGATTCCAATAAACTCTAAAGAAAAGAAAAATATACAAGGAAAAATAGACGAATCAGATTCGTGTGATGGACGTGCCGTATTTCTAAGGAATTTTTCGAGTGACATATCCCACGTGAGTCGCACCCACACCATGCGCGTATTCGACACTGCAATAATGTGGAGTAATATTTTTAGGAGAATCCGTGCATGATCAAAAATAGATAACAATAGTAGGATATGTTAATTCATTAGGGTGGATTGAAGTTTAAATATATCACACGTTTGATCATTTTTACCCATTTAAGCTTATTTTTGCTTGATTCATTATGAATAAATAATCTTTTAAAAGTAACTCTATGTTAAGAATTTGATGCCGGAAAAAATATAGCTGGTCGTGCAATAATATCTGTTAATGGATGTTAATATTATTAACCGTTTTGTTTATTAATTTAGATTTTTTATGATTTTACTTCAAAATAGAGTAATTCAAGTAGTAATTTTCCAAATAAAAATGGAAAAATGGAAAATGAAAATGAAAAAAGAAAGGGGAAAGTAGCCGCTATATAACAGTGCTCTTAACTTTGTTGAATTGCGTGAGAAATTGTTAGGTCAAGGCGGAGTTCTCTCTCTGTCTCTCATCGTCTACGCGAAGGTACCACAATTTTCACACCCTTCGACTCTCTAAATTCATCGGAATAAATTCTGCAGCTGGATTGGTTTCGGAACTTCTCTTTAATATATAGCGATCTGCCTGTTCCTTTAACTTTGTCTAGTGTATTGGGTGCTTGCAGAATCCTTTTGGAATTTGCCTTGATTGTTGCTTTCGTTTCGTATATTTAATCACTTAAATAGTAGATCTGATGGATGTAGATGCAAATCGTGCTGTTTTTTTTCATGAATAAGTATCTTCAACTGATTTCATGAAGTTCTTATCATGATTGAATTTAATCGATTAATTCCGACGTTTTAGTTTCAGTTTCAGTTGTTTACTTTTGTGAGAACTAAATCATGGTAGTTCTATTATTCTCGCAAATGGATGTGACTTTGACAGGCTTTGTTTTTATGGGATGGGAAGGCCACTTTCTTGCACAATTATGAGGGATTTCTATTTTTGCCATTTTCTCTAGTGATTCTTCTGATATTTTGTGAAATACTGTGTTCCAGATATTACCCTGGATTAATTATTGAAGTCGTTATGACATTTCTATTTCCGTTTCTAGGATGATTCTCAATTAAGCTGTCATGAGTTTGCACTTTCTGGCATTTTCAATTGATGATTTGAAAATCTTTATAATCCATCTTTTCTTTTTGGATAGTTACGAGATATTATAATTTATAAATAAATGGCACTTTTTCTGGATAATCTTTGAGCTCGTTTGTTGTAAACATAATAATGACCTTGTGGAAGCTGATCGATGTGTGTGTGTTTGTGTGTACGCGGTTAAGTATTTTTCTACTGTACTGGAACCACCATTCCTCAAAATCATTTATATACTATATGTTTCTTAATAGTGCTGTTGTTTTTCTGGGATATTCTATGCACTGATGTGTTTCCAGTATTATTTTTTCACTATTTAAAGAATAATGTCTCCATACTTTTGTCAGGTGCTACTCTGTTGCTTGCTATTTCATTCTGTCCATTCAATAGCCATTTGATTTTGTAGTCTGATAGCTGAATTTTTCATTTTCACAGAAAGAAATGACTATGGATCAGCCACACTATCCCACCATTGCTCAGAAGGTGACTGGGAAGCTCTACCGGACAACCCCCACTCAACGTTTTGGAGCATTTGAAGGAAGCCAGCCCCGACCATCTCTCTATCAATCACAGTTCAAATATGGGAACTACACCAACACTGCATTGGCATATCCATGTCAAATGACATGTGACCTTTCTATGGTCAAGTCTACTGCCTCCCCAGTTTTTGCACAAGCTCCTGCTGAGAAAGGATTTGCGGGCTTTGCCATTGATTTTCTCATGGGTGGAGTCTCTGCGGCAGTGTCGAAAACAGCTGCAGCTCCTATTGAGCGTGTGAAACTACTGATACAAAACCAGGATGAAATGCTTAAGACTGGTAGATTATCTAAACCATACGGAGGTATTGGTGAATGTTTCTCACGAACAATTAAAGAAGAAGGATTTGGCTCTTTGTGGAGAGGAAACACTGCTAATGTGATCCGTTACTTCCCAACCCAGGCAAGTTATATGATTTTTGTTTTCTGGACACTGGTAATATGTTTCCTTTACCCCCTAGTGTATATAGTAGTACTAAATAAATCTTTTGAATCGTTTACAGGCCTTGAATTTTGCATTCAAGGATTACTTCAAGAGGCTTTTCAACTTTAAGAAAGACAGGGATGGTTACTGGAAGTGGTTTGCTGGGAACTTGGCTTCAGGTGGTGCAGCTGGTGCCTCTTCTCTCCTCTTTGTTTACTCTCTGGACTATGCTCGTACTAGATTGGCTAATGATGCCAAGGCTGCAAAGAAGGGAGGAGAGAGGCAGTTCAACGGCCTGATTGATGTCTACAGGAAGACTTTGGCGTCCGATGGCATTGCTGGACTGTATCGCGGATTCAACATATCATGTGTAGGAATCATTGTTTACCGCGGTCTCTACTTTGGAATGTACGATTCATTGAAGCCAGTTCTTCTCACTGGCACGCTGCAGGTATCTATAACTCTAAATATGAATCTTCGTCTGCATCTGAACAATTTGGATTGTACTGACCCGACCTGTCTTTGAAATAATTTGTTGGTTTCAGGATAGTTTCTTTGCTAGCTTTGCCCTGGGTTGGCTGATCACAAACGGTGCTGGTCTTGCATCGTACCCAATTGACACCGTTCGTAGACGTATGATGATGACGTCTGGTGAAGCAGTAAAATACAAAAGCTCATTGGACGCATTCTCTCAGATCTTGAAGAACGAGGGTGCCAAATCTCTGTTCAAGGGAGCTGGAGCAAACATTCTGAGGGCCATTGCCGGTGCTGGTGTGCTTGCTGGCTACGATAAGCTGCAGTTACTCGTCCTCGGTAAGAAATACGGTTCCGGTGGTGCTTAAGTATGCGCATGACGATAACGACGACGACGTTGGCTTGGGTTTTCATCGATAACAACCGGTTTGATTCAATTTTGAATAATAGTTTGTTTATGGGGGTTGTATGTGTATCCCCAAAACTCTGTTGCTTAATTCAACTTTGGATGGTAGTAAACATTGCATAAGTAGGCTGACGTAATTGTCAGTGCAGCTGGGTGCTTGATTTCGGACAGGTGAGTTTGAGGCGTGTAGTTTTCTTACTCGGAACAGTTGCATTTTTGCCCTGCTAAATAAAACTTAAGACAGTTTCTCATTTTCTTTTTTGGAATATTGGTCTCTAAAATTATAAACTTTGCCTAAAATTTGCTATTTTTCATGAGTTTTGAAATTGGTTTATAATATTACAAATTTTGCATTTTGTTTGGTATTTTCCAAACTCACTAAAATATGATATTTTCATCAAAATCTTATTTTATGTAGGCAGTTGTGATACATTTTATGATATTTTAAATCACTTTTTATGTTTATAACATGTAGGATATAATGCCACGTTGAAAACGATGTTGATTTAATTGTGACAAGTATGATAAAAAAGTCTCGTAAGTTAGTCAAATATAATAGTAATAGATATGCTTTGGAAAATATCAAACAAAGTGCAAAGTTTGTGATATTATACTATTTTATAGTTGGTGGAAAATACCAAATTTTAGGTAAAGTTTATGATTTTAGGGACCAATTTCCCTTTTTTTGTATGGCGTTCAAATTATTACGATCATGGAATCATAATTTATTGATTTATTAATTAGATTTAAATGATGACGGAGATTACTAATTAATTTATTAAAGAAAAGAATATACGTCGCAATTGTCAATTAGTTGTTTTTTTAAGAAAAACTATTGAAGGATTAATGATTGAATCTCTTTTTTATTCTGATTTTTAAATTCGTCAATTTTATTCTATTTTTAGTAATTATACCAATTCTATCCCAACTTTTTTATTTTAACAAATTTTTTTAATTTAGCATAATGTGTTGGAAGATGATTTAAGTATTACTACTATTTTTCACTGAATATAAGTTGTATATAATGATATTAATATTTCAGTTTAGTTTTTATTTTTTGAAAACAATTATTAACTTGTTTAAATTATCAATTTTACACCAATCTTTTCAAAATTGTACTATCAATTTATCTATGAAAATTCATTCTAACAATTAAATCTTGACAAGATGTGTTGGATGATATTTTCCTCTGAAAATAAATTGTGCACGATGATATTATATATTCCACTTTAGTTTTTATTTTCATAAAAATAATAATCTAAAAGTTATAAGAAAAAATTATAATTTAAAAGATTGGGATAATATTGTTAAAAATTGAGATAAAATAGACAAATTATAAAATAAAAGCAATAAATTCACTAAATGTCATATCTTTTTCTTCTTTCAATAAAAAGAATGCGACGCATATCATATTTTCTCAATGGAAGACTGAAAAGCATTAATCAGGGGAAGGCATGTTTGTTTTTTTGCAAAATTTGTAGATATTAAGATTAAGATTAATCCTTTTAAATAGTTTTAAAAGTTCGTACTTGACTTTTTGTAATTCATCTCAAATGATTTTATGCACCATCTCATACATCCGCTAGACTCATTTCAGGTAACTATAGAAAAATAATGTTCTCTCAGTTCCCTTTAATTCTCTACTTTTGTCATTTTCATCTTTCCTGCATTAATTTTTCTCTTTTACTTTTTATCATAAATAATAAATAAGACTCATATTTCACTAATTTTTTTAACCTACTTTCGTTTACATTTTCTAAAATTCGTACCGAAACAAAGTGTACAATTATTGGAGGACGGAGAGAGTATAAAATCTTGAAAATGAACAAAACAAAAAGAAACCGATCCCTGCCCACCAATGACAGATGAAATAGACTTGGAGACTTGTTCACCTCACAAAGATGTAAAACCGTTATAGAATCACGTTGTCTTAATTATAAGTTACAAACAATTTACATCAAATTTGACTCTTATTACTTGAAAAGGCTCTTGCATATATGTGGTAAAAAATGTGATTAGCGTATAATGACAATTATAATAAAATCAATTTGGCAACCCTTAATAAGGATCCGATTAATTGGTTTGTAGATCACGAGTAAGTTTGTCAAAATCCAATGTGTTGAGGGAAGACGTTGGTATAAAAATGGACATTAATATATAAAGTACATGAAAAACACAAGTTACAATTAAGATCAAAGAAAAAGATCGGCAAACATTGATCATCTGACTCTTTTTTGTCCGCAACTCCTTGATAGGATGCTGAGCATTATGGATACTAGAAGAGAGGTGAGACCTTTATCTTGACAATATTAATGATGAAGCAAACAGAAAAGAACCAAGGTTTGTTTGAATGGAATAATGATGATGGTTTTGGTAAATAAATAATACAATGAAGGATGTGAAGAGATATGATAACAAATTGGATGAAGGTGAATGGGGTGATGGGGAGATGTATGATGGGAGTGAGGTGATTAGTACTTGATTGGTGGAGGTGGTGGAGATTTGTAAAGGTAAGATGGGGGTGGAGGTGATTTGTAAAGGTAGGGTGGTGGTGGTGGTGGAGATTTGTAAACATATGGAGGAGGTGGTGGTGAATTGTATATGTAGGGTGGTGGTGGAGGGGACTTGTAAAGATATGGAGGAGGTGGTGGTGACTCGTATTTGTAAGGTGGAGGTGGAGGTGATTCATATTTGTAAGGGGGTGGTGGAGACTTGTATACGTAAGGTGGAGGTGGCGGTGACTCATATTTGTAGGGTGGTGGTGGAGGTGATTCATACTTGTAAGGGGGTGGTGGTGGAGACTTGTAAAGATATGGAGGTGGTGGTGGTGATTCGTACTTGTATGGTGGTGGTGGTGGAGACTCGTACTTGTAAGGTGGAGGTGGAGGCGATTCATACTTGTAGGGTGGTGGTGGCGGAGACTTGTAAACATATGGAGGTGGTGGTGGAGATTCGTATTTGTATGGCGGTGGCGGAGGTGACTCGTACTTGTATGGCGGGGGTGGTGGAGACTCGTATTTGTAGGGTGGTGGTGGAGGCGATTCATACTTGTAGGGAGGTGGTGGTGGAGACTTGTACACATATGGAGGTGGTGGTGGAGATTCGTATTTGTATGGTGGTGGTGGAGGAGACTTGTAAAGATATGGAGGAGGTGGTGGAGACTCGTACTTGTATGTTGGAGGTGGAGGCGATTCGTACTTGTAGGGAGGTGGTGGTGGAGACTGGTAAACATATGGAGGTGGTGGTGGAGATTCATATTTGTATGGCGGTGGTGGAGGTGACTCGTACTTGTATGGTGGTGGCGGTGGAGACTTGTAAACATATGGAGGTGGTGGTAGGGATTCGTATTTGTAGGGTGGAGGTGGAGGCGATTCATACTTGTAGGGAGGTGGTGGTGGAGATTCGTATTTGTATGGCAGTGGTGGAGGAGACTTGTAAAGATATGGAGGAGGTGGTGGAGACTCGTACTTGTATGGTGGAGGTGGAGGCGATTCGTACTTGTAGGGAGGTGGTGGTGGAGACTTGTAAACATATGGAGGTGGTGGTGGAGATTCATATTTGTATGGCGGTGGTGGAGGTGACTCGTACTTGTATGGTGGTGGCGGTGGAGACTTGTAAATATATGGAGGTGGTGGTGGAGATTCATATTTGTATGGCGGTGGTGGAGGTGACTCGTACTTGTATGGCGGTGGTGGTGGGGATTCGTATTTGTAGGGTGGAGGTGGAGGCGATTCATACTTGTAGGGAGGTGGTGGTGGAGACTTGTAAACATATGGAGGTGGTGGTGGAGATTCGTATTTGTATGGCGGTGGTGGAGGTGACTCGTATTTGTAAGGAGGTGGTGGTGGCGATTTGTATTTGTAGGGTGGTGGAGGAGGTGATTCGTACTTGTAAGGTGGTGGTGGGGGAGATTTGTACACATAAGGAGGAGGTGGTGGTGACTTATATTTGTATGGTGGTGGTGGTGGAGATTCATATTTGTATGGCGGTGGTGGAGGTGACTTGTACTTGTATGGCGGTGGTGGTGGAGACTCGTATTTGTATGGCGGAGGTGGTGGTGATTCATACTTGTAAGGCGGCGGCGGTGGTGATTTGTACTTGTAGGGTGGTGGTGGAGGTGATTCGTACTTGTAAGATGGTGGCGGGGGAGACTTGTATTTGTAGGGTGGTGGTGGTGGTGATTCATACTTGTAAGGCGGTGGCGGGGGAGATTTGTACACATAGGGAGGAGGTGGTGGTGACTTATATTTGTATGGTGGGGGAGGAGGTGATTCATACTTATAAGGTGGTGGCGGTGGAGATTCATATTTGTATGGCGGGGGAGGAGGGGACTTGTACTTGTAAGGTGGTGGTGGTGGAGACTCATATTTGTAAGGAGGCGGTGGTGGTGATTTGTATTTGTACGGTGGCGGAGGAGGAGACTCATACTTGTAAGGTGGTGGTGGTGGAGACTCATACTTGTAAGGAGGTGGTGGTGGTGATTTGTATTTGTAAGGTGGCGGAGGAGGGGATTCATATTTGTAAGGTGGTGGTGGTGGAGACTCATACTTGTAAGGAGGAGGTGGTGGTGATTTGTATTTGTAGGGTGGCGGTGGAGGCGACTCATATTTGTAAGGTGGCGGTGGTGGTGATTTGTATTTGTAAGGCGGCGGAGGAGGGGATTCATACTTGTAAGGTAGTGGAGGCGGTGAGCTGTAAACGTACACTGGTGGCGGCGATGGTGAGCTGTAAAGATAAGGAAGATGTGGAAGTGGCAAGTCGGGCTTCCACGTGGAATCGGCATTTGCCGTGGCAGCGAAGGTGGTGACGAGAGCCACCAGAACCCACAGTCGGGGTTCCATGAAGCTCTTCATGGATACTAATGAAAGACTTGTAGTTGTGGAGTTGGATCTTTCTTTTTATTTTCTGATTTTCATTAGTGCAACCTATAGCATTATATAGCCATTCTTCACTACAATTTTATGGAATGAGTCTACAATTTGCTTTCAAGTTGAATTTTTTTTTTATTAAGAGTTGGTTGATGCCTATGAGATTGCCGGCAAGACTAGTCATTTAATTAGAAACAACTAATATACCTCATCCCATTCAACGCTAGAAATAGTTTTAAAGTAGCTATACATAATTTGTTTTTGTTGATGTCAATGGACATATTATTCTCTGATTGGCTGTTATGATCTTGATGTTAAAACAAATCGAAAATGACATTTAAACAACACAAAATTTGTATACATCGTGGGGGAAGATGATATTTAGTGGCTCGCATGATAATTTAACTACATTTTATTAGTATGTGATTAAAAAGTCTAGCATTCGTACAAATGATTAGTTGGTAGGGATGAATGAAGATGAGATCTTTTTGTATTTTTCTATTATAATATGGGATCATTAGTTTGGGTTGATTTTTAAATGCAATTCACTAGATTATTTGAATTAAGACCCTCATCCCATTTACATGAAGTACTCCATTTTATATAAACATTACAATGTACGTAGTAAATTTCTCATAGTATCTAATTATGAATCGTGTATACTTTTATAGCTTAGTTATGAAATAACAATGACTAATTATAAATTATTAATTAAAACTTTGAATTAATTAAGTACTGTTTTATACATTCTAATAAATAATTTGAAAATTAAATCTGCATATACTCATTTAAGTAGCTCATATTCAGTAGTCTACCTTTTATGAAGTTTAAATGCGAAGAATTTGCAAACTTAAGTTACATATTTCCATTTTCGCGTGTTCCTAAAAATATGTGATCTTTCACTTTTACTATTTTTGCTAGTTGACCCTATATTCCAGTAACCCATTCACACTCACATTTTATTATAAAACTAACAATCCCTCAGTCCCATTACGAATGATAATTTCTTTTGGACACGGAAATTAAGAAAATGATATATATTGAGTTAAAGTGGAGAGCGTAAAGTATGAGAGACGAAAAAGTAAGAGAGATAAAGAAAGAATAAAATAAGAATGAGAGAATAAAGTAAGAGAGCAAAATAAAATAAGAGATGGTTGAAGTTTTGTTTTTAGCTAAAAAAAATTGATCACTTGTGGTGGGATAACTCAAAATGGAAAGTTAATCACTTGTGGTGGGACGAAGGGAGTATATAAAAGTAGGATCCACATGCCACCAATTTTTTCAACTCATTTTTTATAACATTTCTTAAAACCCGTGCCGAGTCAAATAGTGACGAATTATTAGGGACGGAGGGAGTAATAAACTCTATTTTCAGGTGAAAGCTTAGAGCATCTGCAACGGTGGACGGACGCCGTCCGTCCGTCCGTGCCGCTGGCAAGGACGAGCTCCGCCGCCGCTACGCTCGCGCCGCTGGCACGGCGCTGCTCGATGCATCGAGCACGTCCGTGCCAGCGAGCAGCTGACGTGGCGACACGCGATTGGGCAACGACTATATTTTAATTTTTTTTAAAATTCGGTATTAATTTTAAAAATTGATAAAAAAATAAAAAAAAAATTTCCAAATCCCAAAAATATGGCCGTTTTTTGCCCTTTTTCTGATTTTTTTTAATTTTTTTATTTTTCCCCCCAAAATTATCTATAAATACACACATTCATCATCCACTTATCACATCAAATCATCTCTCATTCATCTCTCATTCATAATTATCATACATACTATCTACACCTTCATCTCTCACTCAAAACCTCAAATGGATTTCACCCATCTTATGGCGGAAGCGGAGCGCGAAGAACAAGAATACTACGAACAACATCGTGCCGCTTACGAAGCATATGTCGCGGCGAATACCCCCGCTCCTCCTCCTCAACGAACTAGATCAACTCGCCGCTACATCCATCATGACCGGGAGAGAGCCCACGAAAGGCTCGTTGCCGACTACTTTACCGACCAGCCGCGGTTTCCGGCAGATTACTTCAGGCGCCGTTTTCGGATGTCACAACGCTTGTTTATGCGAATTGTCAACACATTGTCCGCACGTGTTGAATTCTTCCAAACAGGTCCAGATGCAGCCGGCCGGCAAAGTATCACGCCGTTGCAGAAGTGTACGTGTGCCATCCGACAACTCGCTACTAGGCAAACGGCCGACCTCTTCGACAAGTATTTGCATATCGGTGAGTACACTGGAATCCTTTGTCTAAAAAATTTTTGCGAGGGCGTTCGTTCAGCTTTCGGTAATGAATTCCTTTGGGTACCCACCACCGATGATTGCCAACGGTTGCTTCGTCTTCACGAATCAGTCCATGGCTTTCTCGGAATGCTTGGCAGCATTGACTGCATGCATTGGAGGTGGAAGAATTGGCCGACTGCTTGGATGGGGCAACACCTAAGCGGTCACAAAGGCGGCGACCCAACAATTATCCTTAAGGCGGTCGCTGACTACCGCCTATGGATTTGGCATGCATATTTTGGCGTTGCCGGATCCAATAACGACTTGAACGTGCTCTATTCTTCACCACTGTTCAATGATGTGATGAATGGTGTAGCACCGACGATCGACTTCACCATCAACGGAAATGCATACCACATGGGTTACTATCTCGCCGATGGTATCTACCCAAGGTGGTCGACTTTCGTGAAGACGCTCAGCAACCCGCACGACCCAAGACGGGTTCTTTTTGCGCAGCGTCAAGAGTCCGCGCGGAAAGACGTCGAAAGAGCCTTTGGGGTCCTTCAAGCCCGATTCAACATTGTGAAGGCCCCGGCTCGGCTCTGGTACGTGAATAATATCGCCGACATCATGTACACGTGTATTATCTTACACAACATGAGCATAGCCGACGAAGGACCGAGGGCGGCTAGTTTCTACGACGAGGATGAAGCCGGAAGCTCAACCGCAAGGTCTCCCCCACGCCGAGGTGTGCATACGACGGTGGGCCAGAGAATCGAGACAAGACACACAATGCGCGATACCCGAACCCACATTGAGCTACAAGAAGACCTAATCAAACACATGTGGGAGAAATTCGGCAACGAGTAGTGTTTTTTTTTTATTTTTAGTATTTTAATTATGTAATTTTAAATTTTTAGGATTTTAATTATGTCGTTTTTATTTTATTTGTCATTTGTAATATTATTTAGATTTTTTTAATGAATTTTAATATTATGGAAATGTTTTGTTTAATTGAATTTTAAATTGAATTGTGCTCGTCCTTGCGGAAGAGCACATTTGTGGGTGTTGTGCTCTTGCCAGAGAGCAGGCAGAAAAAGTGGGGTCGAGCCCATAACCGTGCTCGCTGGCAAAAGCACGATTGTGGGTGCTCTTAGTATGCTCGTGACGACGACGTGGGCTTGGGTTTTTATCGATAACAACCGGTTTGATTCAATTTTGAATAATAGTTTGTTTACGGGGGTTGCATGTGTATCCCCAAAACTCTGTTGCTTAATTCAACTTTGGATGGTAGTAAACATTGCATAAGTTGGCTGACGTAATTGTCAGTGCAGCTGGGTGCTTGATTTAGAAGGTTTGCTCAATCGTTCAGCTAAATAAAACTTGGCATTTTCTGAGTTTCTTCTTGCAAATCTGTTCATTCCGAACCAATTGCGCTGCAACTTTTCTTAGTTTATTTTTTCTATGTCTAGTATGAGAAATTTGTGTAGTGTGTGAAATTTGTGTAGTATGTGAAATGTGTGTAGTGTGAAATTTGTGTAGTGTGTGTAGTACGTGAAATTTGTGTAGTGAGTGAAATGTGTGTAGTTTGTGAAATTTGTGTAGTGTGTGTAGTGTGTGAATTGTATGTAGTGTATGTGAAATGTGTGTAGTGGGTATATAGTGAAGCTATCTAATTTTATGAATTTTTGGAATTCCAATTTTCTGCTTTTTGATATGGAATTCAAATTGAAGAATTGAAAAACTTGGAATTACAATTCAATTCCATATCTATACATTTTTGTGAAACCAAACAATGAAATTGGAATTGGAGCCTCCAATTTCAATTCCATAGCTCCAATTCCATGTTACCAAACACACCCTAATTGTAATTTAGTGAGTTAAAGAATTTATATATTGTGTAGATAAATTGTTTAACTAGTGTTCAATGAGGCACTAAATTGTGCACGATGATATTATGGAGTAGTATTTCACTTTTGTTTTTATTTTAATAAAAATAATACCCGTTGGGAGACTTTCGACCTTCATCCGCAAACTCGGTCGAGCAAGATTAGTCGGATTCTGCCGAAGACAGATTCGGTATACCTGTGATTAAACAAAAAAAACAATCTTAAAGTTGATTGATAAAATTAGTACAAATTATAAAGTTGAGAACTTCTTTTATAAATTAAAAGATTGGGATAACGCTAATATTGTTTAAGATTGAGATAAAATTGACAAATTACAAAATAAAAGCAATAAATTCACTAAATGTCATAGATCGTATCATTAACTTCTTTTCTTCTGTCAATAAAAAGAATGTGACGCATATCAGATTTTTCTCAATCAAGACTGAAAAGCATTAATCAGGAGAGGGCATCTTTGTTTTTTTGTAAAATTTGTAGATATTAATCCTTTTAAATTGTTTTACAAGTTCGTAGTTGACTTTTTGAAATTCATCTCAAGTGATTTTATGCACATCTCATACATCCACAAAACTCATTTCAGGTAACTATATGAAATATAGTATATAAAATTGATGATGCGGCGAATTTTTGATGTTTGTAAATGCAGGAAATAAATGAAGATCAACACAGAGATTTTACGTGGTTCGATTTACTGAGGTAAATCTACGTCCACGGGGAGAAATGGGGGCAGGTTTGTATTGCTTGATCTGCGAATTACAGCTTACAACACTGGCCTGCTTTATGATATTCTCTCTAGAGAGCTTTTTAGAATTTAACAGAAGAAGATCCCCCTTTATCTATCTGACCTAGGTTCTATTTATATTTCGAACCAAGATCGTGGCATGCAGCATTTATTAGGTAGTGGATGTCGTGGAGATCGTGGCGACCTTGCATGGGTCCACTATCCTGCCTGAGTTAATGACTGCTTGACACCACTAAAATAGATCGTCGGTGTAGTGGAGGTGGAAATCTTGCATGAGTCCACTATCTCCTAGTTCGGTCGAATACTGAGACCGAACTGCTGAATTATTGCCGAGCAGCTTTTGCCGATCTGAGAGTAGAGCTTGATGCCGACCTGAGAGCAGAGCTTGATGAGTTGGCTTTCACCGAGCTGTAGGCTGGGGCCGAACTCTTTGGTTGTGCCGAACTGAACTCTTTAGTCACGCCGGACTGATACTCTTTAGTCATGCCGAACTGATACTCTTTAGTCATGCCGAACTGATACTCTGTCTCGGGCTTTACTGCTGTTGGGCTTGTTTATTTCGTACTCCATCACTACCCCCCCCGAAAAGCGAAGTGAATTACTTCGGCGAAGCGAGTCACTTCGGCATTCTGGATAAAGGTACGGGGTAAGTTGATGTTTGTTTTTGGTCTGATGAAATAAACATCTTTGACCGGACTCGTCTTAGGTCTGATGAAATAAACATCTTTGACCGGACTTGTCTTTGGTCTGATGAAATAAACATCTTTGTCCGGACTTGGCTTGTCGGTCTGATGAAATAAACATCTTTGACCGGACTCGTCTTTGGTCTGATGAAATAAACATCTTTGACCGGACTCGTCTTTGGTCTGATGAAATAAACATCTTTGTCCGGACTTGGCTTGTCGGTCTGATGAAATAAACATCTTTGTCCGGACTTGGCTTGTCGGTCGGATGAAATAAACATCTTTGTCCGGACTTGGCTTGTCGGTCTGATGAAATAAACATCTTTGACCGGACTCGTCTTTGGTCTGATGAAATAAACATCTTTGACCGGACTCGTCTTTGGTCTGATGAAATAAACATCTTTGACCGGACTCGTCTTTGGTCTGATGAAATAAACATCTTTTGACCGGACTTGGCTTGTCGGTCTGATGAAATAAACATCTTTGACCGGACTCGTCTTTGGTCTGATGAAATAAACATCTTTGACCGGACTCATCTTTGGTCTGATGAAATAAACATCTTTGACCGGACTCGTCTTTGGTCTGATGAAATAAACATCTTTGACCGGACTCGTCTTTGGTCTGATGAAATAAACATCTTTGACCGGACTCATCTTTGGTCTGATGAAATAAACATCTTTGACCGGACTCGTCTTTGGTCTGATGAAATAAACATCTTTGACCGGACTCGTCTTTGGTCTGATGAAATAAACATCTTTGTCCGGACTTGGCTTGTCGGTCGGATGAAATAAACATCTTTGTCCGGACTTGGCTTGTCGGTCTGATGAAATAAACATCTTTGACCGGACTCGTCTTTGGTCTGTGTTCTAATTTGGCGATTTTTGTCGCCGGGATCGAACTTTCCCTTGTCCTAATTTCGGGATCGGACTTTCCCTTGTCCTAATTTGGGGATCGGACTTTCCCTTGTCCTAATTCGGCGAGTTTTATCGCGTGGATCGGACTTTCCCAGTTAACCGAAGTGGTCTTATGCAGTAAACCTCTTTGACTAGACATGGTCGTCCTCGGTCTTATGAGGTAAACTGCTTTGACCGAACTTGGTCGTCCTAATTCGGCGAGTTTTATCGCGTGGATCGGACTTTCCCTAGTCGTAATTCAGGCAAGTTTTATCGCGAGAATCAGACTTTTGTTGCAGTTCGTTTCAGACGAAGTGCTTGATTCTTAAGCCGAATTGTGGTCTTGTATCTTCTGTAGAAGCTTGGACTTCGCAATCGTTGGCTTATCGCAGCTCGTTTCAGACGAACTGCTTGTTTAAGCTAAATTGTGGTCTTGTATCTTCTGTAGAAGCTTTGACTCGCAATCGTTGGCTTGTTGCAGCTCGTTTCAGACGAACTGCTTGTTTAAGCTGAATTGTGGTCTTGTATCTTCTGTAGAAGCTTTGACTCACAATTGTTGGCTTGTTGCAGCTCGTTTCAGACGAACTGCTTGTTTAAGCTGAATTGTGGTCTTGTATCTTCTGTAGAAGCTTTGACACACAATCTTTGGCTTGTATGTTCTAAAAAGGGGATTAGCCTTTGAAGAACGAGATACCTCAGTTATATTTGTAAGAGACGACACTCACATAGACAGACACAACGCACGTAGAGACAAGAACAAGTAAAAAACAAAGAAAACACATAAGACTGACTGAACTGTCTCTTACAAATGGAACTTTTTGAGGTTGGAAATATGCCATGCTCGGGGCGTTTATTCTCCTGACTTGAGAGTCAATTTATAAGACCTTTTGCCGAGGACTTCTGACACCCGATATGGAAATTTTTGATGGTGGGTTAGAGTTTGCCCAGCTTTTCTGCTCGGCCGACTTCGTTGTTTCTCAAGATGAGATCTCCCACTTGAAGTTGCAGCTTCTTCACCCTTTGGTTGTAATACCGGGCTACTTGCTCCTTGTACTTGGCTGCTTTTATGCAGGCCAATTCTCTTCTTTCTTCGGCAAGATCTAGCTCGGCTCTCAGTCCGTCCTCCTTCAGTTCTGCTGAGAAGAAGTTTAGAGTCCGGAAACTGGGTATGCCGATCTCAACCGGAATTACGGCTTCAGGGACGATTTAGTCTTCCCGGCAGGGAAAGCATCAATGGTCAGGATTACTCCCTCATATTGTTGCTCGTCATCGTCTTCGGGATCCTGTTGCCTTTTCGGATTCTGAGGAAAGCAGCTCGTACCCCTCTGCTTTTTGTTTCTTGTTTTTCGGCTGCTTGCTTTGGTATTTTTTTAGCGTTCCTGTTTTCACAAGAACATCAATATCTGCAGCCAAATTTCGGCACTCCTCGGTATCGTGACCGTGGGTTTGATGGAAGGAGCAATATGCGTCAAGACTTCGGCGTGTGGCCGATTTCGTCATCCGTTTTGGTTTTTCGAACATTTCGGAATGTAGTTCGAAAATTTCCGCTCTTGACTTGTTCAATGGTACGAACTGAGCGGGTGGCGTCTCAGGATTGAGACGTGGTCCCAATCTACTTCGTACCGGTGCCCTCTGAATTCTTTCAAAAGGAGTTCGGCGAGGAAGAACATGTCGGGGGTGAGGATTCTCTCTCCTGGAGGACACGTCACTACTGCGGTAGTGACTTTCATGTCTGAAGGAGGAGGGAGAATCCCCCGTTTTCTTCTCTGGCTGCTGGCTTTTTTGCAGGAAGGCTAAGAACTCCTCCTGCTTCTCAGCCAAAAACAGCTTGACAACCTCATTTAAATCGGGCTGCTGGGAAAATTCTGTGCGATGACTCCTGGAGTGGCTTGCTCCTTCGTGAGAATTGGAGGTAGATGTCTCCCGAGGCCGTTTTTCAGACCTGCGAGCTGGACTAGCTTCCTCACGGTTATCACGAACGGTATTATGGGTGTTATGCGATCTGGTATGCATTTTTTTTTTTTTTTGGGTGGAAAAAGGATCAAAAATTCGCTTTATCACAAATTTGGTTCTCTGTTTCCCACAGACGGCGCCAGTGATGATGCGGCGAATTTTTGATGTTTGTAAATGCAGGAAATAAATGAAGATCAACACAGAGATTTTACGTGGTTCGATTTACTGAGGTAAATCTACGTCCACGGGGAGAAATGGGGGCAGGTTTGTATTGCTTGATCTGCGAATTACAGCTTACAACACTGGCCTGCTTTATGATATTCTCTCTAGAGAGCTTTTTAGAATTTAACAGAAGAAGATCCCCCTTTATCTATCTGACCTAGGTTCTATTTATATTTCGAACCAAGATCGTGGCATGCAGCATTTATTAGGTAGTGGATGTCGTGGAGATCGTGGCGACCTTGCATGGGTCCACTATCCTGCCTGAGTTAATGACTGCTTGACACCACTAAAATAGATCGTCGGTGTAGTGGAGGTGGAAATCTTGCATGAGTCCACTATCTCCTAGTTCGGTCGAATACTGAGACCGAACTGCTGAATTATTGCCGAGCAGCTTTTGCCGATCTGAGAGTAGAGCTTGATGCCGACCTGAGAGCAGAGCTTGATGAGTTGGCTTTCACCGAGCTGTAGGCTGGGGCCGAACTCTTTGGTTGTGCCGAACTGAACTCTTTAGTCACGCCGGACTGATACTCTTTAGTCATGCCGAACTGATACTCTTTAGTCATGCCGAACTGATACTCTGTCTCGGGCTTTACTGCTGTTGGGCTTGTTTATTTCGTACTCCATCAAAAATCTTGAAAATCAACAAAAAAAAATAATACCTATCCACGAATGATAAAAGAGATAGATTTTGTGACTTTTTCTCCTCAGACAGATGTAATTAAAACAATCTCGTGTTGCGAAAAATTACAGAAGCACGTCGTCTAATGATTAGTTACAAACAATTTTCAACAAATTTGACTCTTGTTACTTGAAAAATGCTCTTCCAGATATGTGACAAAAAAGTGATTAGTGTATGATTATAATTATTAAATAAAATCAGTTTGGCAACCCTTAATAAGGATCCGACTAATTAGTTTGTAGATAATGAGTCTTAGTTTGTCAAAATCCAATATGTGCAAGGAAGACATTGATATAAAAAAATCCATTAAATATATAAGTACATGAACAAACATAGGTTACAATTAAGATTAAAGAGAAAGATTGGAAAGCATCGATCATCCGTCTCTTTTTTTTCCGCAACTCCTTCTTGGTAGGATTATGAGAATTAGGGATACTCGAAGAGAGGCGAGACCTTTATTTTCAACAATTTTAATGATGGAGCAAACAAAAAAAGAACCACGGTTTGTTTGAATGGGATAATGATGGTGGTTTTGGTAAATAAATAATCTGAAGGAGGTGAAGGGATATAATAACAAACTGGATCATGGTGGATGAGGAGATGTATGAAGGGAGTGGGGTGATTAGTACTTGATTGGTGGAGATGCTGGTGGTGGACAGTCATTATTGTGAGGTGGTGTTGGTGAAGATTTGTATTGGTAAGGAAGAGGTGGTGGAGACTCATATTTGTATGGTGGCGGTGGTGGAGATTTGTAAACGTAAGGAGGAGGTGGAGGTGACTTGTATTTGTAGGGTGGTGGTGGAGGTGACTCATACTTGTAAGGTGGTGGGGGAGGTGATTCATATTTGTAGGGTGGTGGTGGAGGAGACTTGTAAAGATATGGGGGAGGTGGTGGTGACTCGTATTTGTAAGGTGGAGGTGGAGGTGATTCATATTTGTAAGGGGGTGGTGGTGGGGATTTGTATAGATATGGAGGAGGTGGGGGTGACTCGTACTTGTAAGGTGGTGGTGGTGGAGACTTGTAGACGTACGGTGGTGGTGGTGGTGACTCGTACTTGTAAGGTGGTGGTGGTGGAGACTTGTAGACGTACGGTGGTGGTGGTGGTGACTCGTATTTGTAGGGTGGTGGTGGGGGGGACTTGTACACATAAGGAGGAGGTGGTGGTGACTCATATTTGTATGGTGGTGGTGGAGGTGATTCATACTTGTAAGGGGGTGGTGGTGGAGACATGTACACATATGGAGGTGGTGGTGGAGATTCATACTTGTATGGTGGTGGTGGAGGTGACTCGTACTTGTATGGCGGTGGTGGTGGAGACTTGTACTTGTAGGGTGGAGGTGGAGGTGATTCATACTTGTAAGGGGGTGGTGGTGGAGACTTGTAAACATATGGAGGTGGTGGTGGAGATTCATATTTGTATGACGGTGGTGGAGGTGACTCGTACTTGTAAGGTGGTGGTGGTGGAGACTTGTACTTGTAGGGTGGAGGCGGAGGTGATTCATACTTGTACGGTGGTGGTGGTGGAGACTTGTAAACATATGGAGGTGGTGGTGGAGATTCGTATTTGTATGGTGGTGGTGGAGGTGACTCGTATTTGTAAGGTGGTGGTGGTGGAGATTTGTACATGTAGGGTGGAGGCGGAGGTGATTCATACTTGTATGGTGGTGGTGGTGGAGACTTGTAAACGTATGGAGGTGGTGGTGGAGATTCGTATTTGTATGGTGGTGGTGGAGGTGACTCGTACTTGTAAGGAGGTGGTGGTGGTGACTTATATTTGTAGGGTGGTGGCGGAGGTGATTCGTACTTGTAAGGCGGTGGTGGGGGAGATTTGTACACATAAGGAGGAGGTGGTGGAGACTTATATTTGTATGGTGGTGGTGGAGGTGATTCATACTTGTAAGGTGGTGGTGGTGGAGATTCATATTTGTATGGTGGTGGTGGAGGTGACTTGTACATGTAAGGTGGTGGTGGAGATTCATATTTGTATGGCGGAGGTGGAGGTGATTCATACTTGTAAGGTGGCGGTGGTGGTGATTTGTATTTATAGGGTGGTGGTGGTGGAGATTCGTACTTGTATGGAGGTGGTGGTGGAGACTCATACTTGTATGGAGGTGGTGGTGGTGATTCGTATTTGTAGGGTGGGGGTGGAGGCGATTCGTACTTGTACGGCGGTGGTGGAGGCGATTCGTATTTGTAAGGTGGCGGCGGTGGTGATTTGTACTTGTAAGGCGGTGGAGGAGGGGATTCATACTTGTAAAGTGGCGGGGGCGGTGAGCTGTAAAGATAAGGAAGATGTGGAAGTGGCAAGTCGGGCTTCCATGTGGAGTCGGCATTTGTCGTAGCAGCGAGGGTGGTGACGAGAGCCACCAGAACCCACAGTCGGGGTTCCATGAAGCTCTTCATTGTTGCTAGTGAAAGACTATGAGGTTGTGGAGTTGGATGTTTTTTGTTTTCTGATTTTCCTCTGTGCAACTTATAGCATTATATAGCCATCTTCTCTACAATTTTATTGAATGAGTCTACAATTTGCAATCAAATTGCAATTATTTTATTAAGAGTTGGTGGATGCCTATGGGATTGCCGTAAGAGCTAGTCATTTAATATGAAACAACTAATATACCTCATCTCATTCAACGCTGGAAATTGTTTTAAAATAGCAATTATGTAATTTGTTTTTTAAATGTCAATGGACTTATATTCCTTATTGATTGTTATGATCTTGATGTTAAAACTAATAGAAAACTACATTTAAACAGCACAAAATTTGAATACATCGTGGGGGAATTTGACACTTAGTGGCTCGCATGATAACTACACAACATTTTATTAAATATGTGATGAAAAAGTCTAGCATTCACACAATTAGAAAATAAGAAACATACATATGTTATTCCTGCACATGTCAAACTTATTATGTACGGTGAATAAACAAAAGAAATATACAGGTTTAATAATATTCAGTATAACTCATCTATAATATCATCACGGTGTCGGTATGAATTTTAATAAAAATTTGATTAAAAAAATGACTCAATAGAATGCTTGTATGTGTTCGAAAAATCTTTCATAATTGTTAACTGTAGTTTGAGCCCCAATATTAAATTCTTGACTTCAGTTTATGATAGAGATATAAAGTTAACCTTAATAAATTCAGTACTTATACTTTAGAAGATGAATAAAACGCTTTTTGAATGAGATAAAGAACAATTTAATCTAAGATTATTGTTTACTAAAATTCGTCTAAGCTGGCTTCGAATTGAGCCAAGAATCGTTGAATGTCATGGGGTTCTTTCCAATATCGAGATCCTTATTATAACACATACTATAATATTTATTACTTTTGAAGACAAAAATATCACATGAAATTCAAGTTATGTTCTCTTATATTAGAACATCTGTTTTAATTATATCTTTGTATTTAGATAGGGGAAAAGGTAATTCGATGCACAGTAACACTATTATGAGCATGAAGAACTGATCAAACGTGAAAACTAAAAATCAAAGACTTTAAAATCTCTTGCGCAGAAGACAGATTCGTTGAGAGAAATTTATAGCTTTGATTTTGAAATTTTCTAGAATTCCTATGCTACTTTATTACCAGAATCTCTTTCGCCAATATTTTACAAGGATGCATTTGATACCATAAAATTGAAATTGTATTGCAATTGGAATTTTATGGAATTGAATTTGAAAGAACTCATGTAGTATTGATCAATAATGCAGTTAAACCCTACAGATTCTAAATTCCAATTAAATTTCATAAACAAAAAAAATTTTAGTACTCCGATAATCCTAATTTGTAGGAAAATAAAGTGCATCCTGGGCTCAGAAAATAAATAAATCCATAAGCAAAATATAAATGGGCCTGAATCACTTTAATTTTCCTTTGGAATTGTTTTGTCATAAAATTCTTCTAGCCCAATTAATAACAGATCCCACTAAAATTTGAATTTTATGAGAGAGGTCCCTACGTTTGGGGAAGAGAGACCGATTTTTAGATTTTATTTTGCAACTAAGCTAAAATTGACTACATTATAATGTTCAGGTGGAAAAGAACATTACTATACAATTCTGTGATTCTGTCGCCATAAAATAAGATAGAGATTAAAAATTTGCAAATTTAAGGATTTTTAAATGAAAATGTGATTTAGAGAGATTTTAGAAAAACCTAAGGACATAAACCACAATTAACCGTTGTTTAAAAAAGTGGCCCAAGGGAAAAATATAGGGAGTACATGAGAGCATCCCCAACGGTGATTGCTGGAACGAACGGCGTCCGTGCCGACGGTGCGGCAGCGACACGTCCGCCGCTGCCCTCTTGCCGACGGCACGGCGCTGCTCGATACATCGAGCACGTCCGTGCCGCTGAGCAGGGCGACGTGGCAGCACACCATTGGCCAACGGCTTAGCTGTTGGCATTTTTCATTTTTTAAATTCGAATATTAGTTTAAAAACCGTTTTTAAATAAAAAAATATTTTTTCACTTCCCAATAAATTATAACCGTTTTCTCACTATTTTTAATTTATTTTTCAAATATTTTTCCCCAAAATTCACATTTTTCATTTATAAATACCCACATTTCCACACAAAAAATTTTACACAACACAGTACAATTCTCATCTAAATTCTCTCATCAATTCTCAATCTTTCACTTAACTCTTGCAAAAAAAATATCCGGCTCCGGCGATCACCCCTCCGACTCCCGTGGTTGGAACCACGAATGGTTCCCTAGTCCGGAAATGGAATTCTCGCCCCCTCCTCTAACCCAAGGTTCTCAAATTCCTGGTGGCTACCATCCTTACTCGGTGGACGAGCAAGATGCCCCCGATGGGTGATACGGGTGGGCACCCGAACAAGGATCGGGAGGGAGCGGCCGCTCCCAAACTCCTCATATTCCTCCTCCTCGTAGCACTCGTGTCATGGGTCGTGGCGGCGATCCTCATGTCCGCACCCCGTACACTCCGAGGGAGATGGATATGTTATTCAAAGCCTATTTGGAAATCTCTGAAGATCCGGAGGTTGGCACGAATCAAACCGGGGATAGGTTTTGGTTCCGCATCTCTCGCCGGTACAATGTCATCCGACCGGAGGGAACCATCAAGCGCAATGAGAGTATGATGCGCAATGTCATCTTCAGAGCCAACGAAGAAATCCAAAAGTTCCAGGGGATTTACCTCCAGGAACATGAGTCGGCGGGGAGCGGCAAGAGCGAGCTCGACATCATCAGTGCCTCCATGGCAACCTACCAATCTTGTTATTACAAAGCATTCAAGTACCTCAACTTGGCAGAAGGTGCGTACGCATCCGAAGTATAAGGGATGCTTATCATTCTCCTCTAGCTCCTCCAACAAACGGTCGAGGTCGTTATCCAACACCGGCTCGAATGAGGTGGCTAGCCAGCTTGGCAGCTAACTTGGGTAGCCTCGATGTCGGCCCGAGTAGTTCCCAACGCCGGCCGCAAGGAAGGAAACAGGCGACGACCAACCGCAGTCGTGCCGCTGCCGTTGCCGCTCCTCTTCCCTTTGTGCCACCTCAACCGCCCACCAACTCATTGTGGACCCTTTTGGCTCAACTCAATATGGCCAATACGTCGCACAAGTCTCCCGAGCAACTTGATGCACATTTTGCAATTATACGAGGTCTCCGAAAAGCATTGGGGATAGAATAGTCTTCCACGAAGGTATTTTAATTATGTAATTTTTATTTTTTAGGATTTAAGTATGTAATATTTTTTTAATTTGTAGTAGTAGTTCGAGTATTTTTAATGTATTTTTATATTGTAGACATGTTTTTAGTAATTGAAGTATTTAAATTAAATAATTTAATGGTGGGACCCTTGAGCATGTCCTTGCAGAAGAGCATAGATGTGGGTGTTGTGCTCTTGGGGAAGAGCATGGAGTAAAAAATTAATGAATATAGGGCCAGGCGATGCTCTGAATTTGGAATTAATTAGCGAAGAAAAAGTAACTTGAGATAATTCAAAATAGAATGTAACTTGAGTAAGTTGAGATGGAGAGAATAGTTTAAAGGGGAAATTTGAGCACCATATCTAATAGACCGCCAAGTGCCAAGTCGCCAAAACAAGCGTGTCTTGTCCATCTTCCGGTCGGGTTATTGCTTTTGCTATGTTGTCCACTTTCGAATCTTCTAGACATACTATGTGATCACATATTGTTGGAAGAGATGATCAGACGCCTAGGCTGGATCAAGCCACTGCTAATCAACTTGATCAAGCCGCTGCATGCCGACGCTCACATTGCATGCCGCGGCTTGATCAAGCCGCTGCTAACCAAGTTGATCAAGCCGCCACATGCAGAGTTGATCAACAAGCCGCAATGCATGATCTCAGGTCACCGGACTGCCAAGCTGATCAAGCAGCAATGCATTGTCTCAAGTCACTGGACCGTCAAGCTGATCAAGTTGCAATGCATTGTGCACGAGCCAAAACAATCACGAACTCTACGAGAACTGGAGCTGAGAATGAGACAAAGAAGAGTAAGGAGTGTGCGGCACAAAAGGAGCCAATGATCAACCTAGCACGTGTTGAAACCGCAGACAAGCGAGCTAAGAAGGAGGACCACATATGTACTTGGCACGACGTGGTGTTGCGAGGTTTAAAGAGGAAACATGCTTTGCAGAGTTTGTTAAAGTAGATTAGTACAATGTTCAGAGTCTGTTAAAGTAGATTAGTACAATGTTGTAGATCATTCGAATGAAGAATATATGTATTGCATCTTGTTATATTTTGTTAGAAAATATAATGCGGAAAATAAAATATTATTGCAGAAAGTAAAAGACGGGGAGAACTTCAAAGACTACATTGTGAATGACTTGAATTAATTCTCTCTCAATGGTTACACAACCTTTTATATGCTCTAATTCTAGCTATACTTGGAAAATATATTATAATTATACTAATATCCTTTTTATTTGATTTTCCATAATCTTTAATTGATTTCATTCTGTATTCTTGCCATAACTTCATCTCTTGCCTTCTTGTTCTCCAATTAATTGATTTCCTTATTCCAACACCCCCCTCAAGTTGAGTATCGAGTTTTTCGACACTTAACTTGCACGATCTTTAGTTTGATAAATAGTTTATACTCGTATTTAAGAGTTCTTCAATTTCCATTGCTAGTTTATGCCCGTATCATAGAGCTTCTTCAATTCATCAATGATAGTTTATACTCGTATCAAAGAGTTATTGAAAGTTTTGACTCATTTCAAGGAGTTCTTCAATTTTCTGTTGATGGTTTTAACTCGTGTCAAGGAGCTAATTCGGACAGTTTTGACTTGTGTCTTCAGACAGTTTTGACTCGTACGAGGAGCTCATTCTGACAGTTTTGACTCTTGTCAAGGAGCTAATTCAGACAGTTTTGACTCTCGTCGAGGAGCTAATCTTAAGACCATTCTCGGTCCATTCTAGCTCAAACTATGAGCCCATTATTTACATTTCAATTTTTTTTCTTCTTGAACCTAATAACCATTGGGCCCAACTTTACTTCTGTAAAAATGAAGACGTGAAATCATTAGTCTCCTTTATGTTTCTTCATGGGTCTTTTCTCGGTGACAAGACTGTTATTTTCTTTGCATCGTCTACACGCTGCAGTGCCTTCTTCTCTTTTTCCGCTGTCCCATCTCCATCTCAACATTATTTCCAGTATATCTTTAACTCTCACTCTCAAGCGGATGCATTCTTGGTATCCAATTTCCGGTGACAGCCTCTCCCCCTGTGATGGACTCCGCTTTAGAACCCGACACAAGCTGTCTCCGGAAAGGTTATCACGGTGTTCATTCTATGTGGCCATCTTCTCGGCATCCTTGTTCAGCTGTTTGCTTTCTCTCCTCCTCTGTTGTGGTTCTTGGCTGCCATCAGTCTCCTTTCTCCTTATGGGGGAGATTTTTGGGGCTGATACATGGCTGTTTTTGAAAGGGTTTTGGCTGGTTTTTGGAAGGGACGATGATGAGGCCTTTTTTTTTGCTATAGAGGCAGCGTCGATCCTAGTGATCGAACCTGCTCTGATACCATGTTAGAAAATATAATGGGGAAAATAAAATATTATTGCAGAAAGTAAAAGACGAGGAGAACTTCAAAGACTACATTATGAATGACTTTAATTAATTCTCTCTCAATGGTTACACAACCTTTTATAGGCTCTAATTCTAGCTATAGTTGGAAAATATATTCTAATTATACTAATATCCTTTTTTATTTGATTTTCCATAATCTTTAATTGATTTCCTTCTATATTCTTGCCATAACTTCATCTCTTGCCTTCTTGTTCTCCAATTAATTGATTTCCTTATTCCAACACATTTAAATCAATGAAAAATGTGGAATTGAAAGCTTTCTGCAAATACATCTCCAGCGTGTCTTCTTTCTTCTTTATAGCTTCCGAGCTTCTTTTCATATAACATGGAGATCCACAAATTGTTTTTACCAAGCTTTCTAAACTGGTTATTCAACCAATTGCGAAAGTAAGTTTTCGAATCTTTAGGAACAGCGGTGGATCCAATGTATAACAGGGGATATAGCGGTACCCTAAATATTTGATTGTTTAATAATTAATATATATTGAGCCAAGTATACATCTAAAGCTTTGTTGGTGAAGTGACAATGTATAACCATTGTTAACTTGGAGATCCGAGTTTGAATCTTTGCGACTGTGGTTCTTGTGTTTTAATTTGTTTACTTTCATTTTTGCTCATTTCTACAAGCAATTTTCGTTTTTTTGGTTACTCATCGTTTTTTTCTACTATTCTATTTTATTGTTTTTTGTTAATTATATTATTATCATATAACAAAATATTTTTCAAAATTAAATCAAACCTTTCATAAATAATTTATATAAGATACATATTATACTTCTATTTATTGCTCCCTACATGAAATTTTTTTGATCCGCTACTGTTGCACATTTGAATATACAACTAAAAGTCTATTCCACTTTGTTTATTCTCTCTCTTAAATGGACATAATTAAAGCCATGAATGAAAACTACGAAATATCAAATCTCTATCATTTAGAAGATATTTTAATATCATCGGCTAATAATAAACATGCTTTAATTTATTGGTGGAAGGTGCCATTTTTTTTTATGAATAAATAAATTAAAAAAGGAAACTCTGGTTTACATCATACACTTGGGCATACCCGAGAAAAGTACAAGTGAAAAGCCACAAGTTGTTTAGAAAGAAGAAACATGGTGGAAACCAAGAAACAAAAAAACTTGAGTGAAAGTTCGTGTATTGACAAACAGGTCGCGAGAGGCTAAACGGTTACTATGGGGTGGCCGTGTTCATATTGTCAAACTTCTTTTCTTCATTGCCGTTTTTGGTTGTAATCTCATCTATTACCGGGACCATAACGTTTTTTATGGTGAAATACCGGTATGATTTTTCGCGTTACGCCTTCTTCTGTCTGAATTTATTCGGATGCATTGCTATGGTAGAGAGTGTGATGATGATTGTGGCTTCACTAGTCCCTAACTTCTTGATGGGGATCATTGCTGGAGCTGGAGTTCTTGTAAGTGAAAAAAAAACACTGCTTCTTTTCATCTATACCTTCCCTTATCATTACTTGATTGTTGGTAGGGTATTATGATGATGACTGCCGGCTTCTTCCGTCTCCTCCCGACCTCCCTAAGCCCTTCTGGCGCTACCCTGGCCTGTCTCATTCATTGGGGGCATGGTCGTTGCAGGTACTTCTAAAATCACGAGTAAGTAAGTATCGATCTATAGATATAATTTAAATCACGAATTGATCAAATATATTAAATCAAAAGGTTATTTTTGGAATGCTTAAAAAGACGTTGCTATTATCAGTCCTAAATAGAAACGAGTAAACACCTGCAACCCCTACGGTTTTAGTTTTTGTTTTTTTAACATTTTGTTTGCAATCTTTATATGATTGATCAAAATTCGTAATTTAAATGGCTATTATTAGTCCTAAATAAAAACAAGTAAACATCTGCAACCCTGATAGACCCTTAGAGCACTAACGATTTGTAGTAAAACGAAGAACAAGATAAACCCTAGTTGAGGTGCTAGGGGGCGATTTCCGCCAGAATCAGAATGAGAACAAGTTTTAACTTTATTTCTCAATGAATCAAAATACTAGAGAATTCTATAATTTATAGAATTCTAAACTCTAAACCTATCTTGCTAATCAAGCAAGATAATTAAAATAAAAGATTACAAAAGATATGGAAATTAACTAACTAAAATAAAAGATACTAAATCAAATAAGATAAAGATACTGGAGATGACTTTCAGCGAGATTCACTAAATCGAGGACCCTATCAACTTTCCCGCCGTTGAAAACCACCTTGCCCTCAAGGTGGAATTCGAAATAGCTGCGAAGAACATTGACAACATGTGGAGCCACTGGTCCGCTTAGCTCAAGCATCCCATAATCAGAACCCAATTTAGCCAAATCCCTCGATGAACAATCTTCCATGTCCTTTTTCACCTGCATATAGTCACAACTCATCACCAACTCCCTTAGCTTATGAACCTCTGGAGTAGCCGTGTAGTTAGTAAGAGTGCCCAAGAACAAAGGGTTGTCTGACTCTTTCTCATGTGCATCCATTTTCAGCTCATCGATAGTTTCGTGTAGAGCTAAGTTGATATCATATGTCCTGTGCACATACCAAAGAATTCCATCTCTTGTTCCATATATCCCTCTACCAGGATTAAGCCAAATTAGAAAATAAAAAACATGTAACCAATTCTCCGTGCTAGCAAAATATTTGGTAATGGTCACATAATCCTCAAGGTGAGTAACTAAATGCCACCAATCATTAGGCACCAATACGACTACCCATGTCTTCTCCCAATTTCTGGTAGCACTGCAGAAATGCATAAACCATTTGAGTATGGAAAATGGCCAAACAACCACTACACCATTTGAACTTGGACGTATCTTATGCTGCATCACATCAGGTGCCAATAGCCTCCAATTTTTAGAATCTCTCAGTATTCGAGCAGAGATCGAGTGTGGGCCAATGTGACATGACGCTCCGAACCCAGCCGACCCAATTATCACCCAACTGTAGTAACGCCTCACACTTTCCGTAACAATAAAAAATTCTGCAGTGGAAAACATCTTAACCTTATTATTCATCATCTCTGACACAATCATCTTATCATCAATGTCACCTTCACATTCAACACCGTGAACCTCCGAACTAAGAACCTTCACTTCACCAAAATAGGTATCCTTATCCTCACAAACAACATCAAGGCTCCAAACCTCAGGCAGCAACTGCTCAATATTGGTAACTGGCTGCTGCTGGCATTTGAAAATCTCAGTCACGACTTTGATATCACTGAAACAATCATCCATTTCACCTACGAATTTTTCAGCGTTGATAGTCTCAGTTTGTGGCTTAAAAGTTTCCACAATCGCATCAAACGGGGCTGGTTCAATAATACACCATACCGTAGTCGCCTCCAGAAGTAAAGACTCCGACGTAACCACCTTGTGTGGATCACTAACAGCATGGGCGACGTTGTCGCTGTGGTCACCATCGCCTGATGAATTGCCACCTAATTTCCTTTCATCGTCTGCATCTAAGATCTCCTCGTCTACCTCTAAGATCATTGTACCAACTCTGTCCACAGGCGGAACAATTCTTTTTGGGTAATGCATGTTAATGGAATTCCATTTTAATGAAGAAGTTTAGTTGTATTCCGACTCAGGGAGTGACGCACAACCCTTATGCGTCGTTATTAATGAACGACGCACAACCCTTATGCGTCTTTGGTTAATGACGCACAAGGGTTATGCGTCGTTCAAAGACGCATAAGAATTATGCGTCTTACCCTAATGACGCATAACCCTTATGCGTCACACTGGTAAGCATTCCCGCCTGTCACCCGGGTGACCCGGGTTCGATCCCCGGCAAAGGCGCATAATTTTTGGTAAGCATTGCCAAAAATAAATGTTTAGAATAACTCATTTTTATCAAATACTAATCACTTAAAAAATTGCGCCATTGCCGGGGATCGAACCCTGGTCACCCGGGTGACAGGCGGGAATACTTACCAATGTGACGCATAAGGGTTATGCGTAATTGGGGTAAGACGCATAATTCTTATGCGTCTTTGAACGACGCATAATCCTTGTGCGTCGTTAACCAACGACGCATAAGGGTTGTGCGTCGTTCAATAATAACGACGCATAATTGTTGTGCGTCACTCCCTGAGTCGGAATACATCTAAACCCCTTCATTAAAATGAAATTCCATTACTAGACTAGAACAAAAGTAGAAAGAGCTCTCCACAGGCTGGGTAGCACGAGCGGCGGTGGTGGCCAAGGGAGCTGCTGGAGACGGATCTTCTGGAATACCTTCACCATCATCGGGGACGGCAATGGCTCGATAAGCATCATCAGGGCAGCCCTGCGCATGAACCACCACCCGTCCCATGGTGTTCCCTTCTATATACAACTTCTTGTTGTCATGGCCCAAAGTGCGCAAGTGTTCAGACGTGTCATTATCAAATTCATCAGGTTTTGACCTTATAAACCGAGTAGGCTCACCGGATAATTCCTTTGGTTGATGGGAGAGAAAGAGCGTGTGCTGAGAAAGTGAATCGGTGATAATTTCCTCGGTTGAAGGTGGAGCAACTATGTACTTTCCATCATCTATCACCTCATCCTTGATTAATTCTGGAGCAAAGTTAGGACAGACAACTCCCAAAGGCTGAACACCACACAGATTTTCATCAACTACTCGTCTGGCTTCCTCGTTTCGATGAGGTGGCTGGCGATCAGATTTCTGGTACGCAACAGGGTTAGCCAATGTGCGGTTGGGTTGTCGCTGGTCTCGGACAGACCATACCGGGCCCATAGATAGCCCAGGTGAGGCGGTCACTGCACAGGGTTTATAAAATTCGGGATCGAACCGTTGTTTGACGTCTAACAAGAAATCATCCCAGCTCTTTCCTTTGTTAGTTTCTACCCAATATTCCCTCCAATCCGATGTTGGGTGATCGAATAAATATTGCATAAGATAAACACGATCATCTTGCGGTGTGTAGTGGTAGTTATAGTACTCTTGGATCTTACAGATCCAATCTCGGGCGTTCTCTCCATCGAAACGTGGTGGTTCGAGAAGGATCCATGGTAGGGATTCGGGCCTGACACCCAGGGGTGCTTTCGTGACCGACGGTGGCAACGACCAACCTGGATGGGCGTCGCGACTGGGTCGGGTGGCTCCTTCGCTCGCGCCCCGGTGACAACGGCTATGAGCTTGGCGAGGCTTTCCTCAATTCTTTTGTGAACAGAATCTTGTCGTCGTGCAAAAGATTCGAGGTCGAATTCCGGTGCCATCGGACGTGTGGGTGATTAAGATTTGAGAGAAAGTGGCGTGAAACCTTTGCGAAAATTTGAGAGGACTTTGGAGGTAGTGGTTTGTGGTGGGAGAAGATTAAATCAATGAAAGCACCAGTTGATAGACCCTTGATCTATCGGACTAGAGCACCAACGATTTGTAGTAAAACGAAGAACAAGAACGATTACGAAGAACAAGATAAACTCTAGTTGAGGTGATAGGGGGCGATTTCCGCCAGAATCAGAATGAGAACAAGTTTTAACTTTATTTCTCAATGAATCAAAATACTAGAGAATTCTATAATTTATAGAATTCTAAACTCTAAACCTATCTTGCTAATCAAGCAAGATAATTAAAATAAAAGATTACAAAAGATATGGAAATTAACTAACTAAAATAAAAGATACTAAATCAAATAAGATAAAGATACTGGAGATGACTTTCAGTGAGATTCACTAAATCGAGGACCCTATCAAACCCCTACGGTTTTAGTTTTTTTTTTTTTTTTTTTTTTGCAATCAGGTTTCTTCGGCTCACTCGTGATCGAATTTTCAATCTCGACTCCACCTTATTATTTTGCAGGGAGGATACAAGAACGACATGCTGGGGCTCGTGTTCAACCCTTTATTCCCTGGTGATCCAAAACTGACTGGCGAATATGTCTTGACGAAGATGTTCGGTTTGTCATTAGATCATTCCAAGTGGTTGGATCTATGCGCAGTGTATGCTCTGATCGTAGTTTACAGATTCCTCTTCTTTGTGATTCTCAAGCTGAAAGAGAGGGCAGGGCCGTATCTGCATTCACTCTATGCGAGGAGAATCGCATATCGTCTGAAGAAACGACCATCCACTCTGCGTTGAACAATATCTCGTGCCTCTAAAAGGCACAATCTTCCATTGTCTTCCCAAGAAGGCCTTAATTCTCCCCTCCCACAGTTTTATGATTTACAGAATCCAAGTTGTATGTCTAATGTGTTATGTTGATGAAGGCAATAAAAATGTAACACTATAAATTTGATGATATGATTTATGTGCTTGTTGATTATGAAAGAAAACAAGAACGGTTGTTTTTCTTAGTACTTTGCATTTTCTTGACTTGATGAGAAGACTAATTTAGTTAATGACGAATTGAAATTTAGTTGGTAGTAGATTGATGAATCGAATTACCAACCACATAAACAGCTATGGCGGATTATAATATTTCAAAACTATTTTCAGTCCTACATTACTTGAATTGTATTCTATTTTGGATTGTCTTACATTATTTTGAATCATTTCTCTACATATCAAATATCTACATTTTCAATTTCTCTTATTTTTATTTTCTTTCATACATTATATATAGTCTGTTTACTTTATTATCTATTGAAGGGAGTGTTCGAGTATAAATTGGGTCAATTTGTGTGTAGTATTGAGTCTCACACAAATCTAGTTATGGCATGTATTGATTTAGTTTGTTCATAAAATAATAGTATAATAAAATAAATAAAATAAAATGGGCGAGTCAAGGGAGCAATAAATTGACACTAAAAAAACGCACATTTAGCTAGCACCGAAATGCTAGGAAAACCCCCAAAGTGCTAGGAAAAATAAGGTTTTCCGAGCACATTCCGAGCACATAGGGTACTAGCCATTTGCTTCCCGGAATTATTCCCTAGCACGTTTCCAAGCAATACTCCAGTTTTTCCGAGCACATTTCGGGTGCTCGGAAACATGGTCAACTCCTTTATGTAATATCTGAGCCTTCCATACGCGAAATAAAATGTGTTCTTGCATCTGTTCCTTCATCATTTCCATTTTCTTCTCCGACACTTCTTCTATCTTTCTAACTCTCTCTTCCATCCGGGCTTCCATACGCTCCCGCTCTTCTCGAAGTTGTTGCTCGTAGAGCTTGTCCATCTTCCTAGGGTCGCCGCCGGTCAAACGTCCAGATGCATATGCTGAAGTAGCTGATGGGAAGTATAATTTTGTTACACTTCCTGCACCGGGAATCTGCTCTCTCTTCTTCACCTTCCCATGAAGCTCCAAGAAGATGGCATCTAAATCCGGATTGTCTATCCCTTCGGCTCTTAATTCTTCGGCCCTTCTCATAATATCATCCTTCCAACAAGCAAACACAAATTAGATACTATCATAAGCAAGCGAACAAACAAACAGTTTCACAACTTTCTCTTCAATAGTGCAATGCAACATGTTATCATGTTGATGGAACAAGAGGCAACAGAGAATTCAGTTGTGTATAGATGGTGGACTAACTAATTGGATTATGCTTCATTTTTAAGAGAAAATAAATCAAATTTCATGCATAATCATAAGTAATCTAAAGTTTGAAAATGCTCAGCAAGACAAAAGTCAAATCATTTTATACACTTAGAATTGCAGGGCAGAGGGGGTAAAGTTGACAGATGTTGTTGCAGCATTTCTGTATTAAAACATTGAAATTTGAGAAGTATACAATGAGAGAACCCCCCAACAAAAAAAACGAAGCCAAAATCTTGAAAGAGTGATTTAAGGAGGTGTGTAGCTACTAAATTCCAATTTGGTTTTCTCCTATTTTTATGTATTGTGTACCTTCCTCCTCTTACGCCATTTTCAAGGATGGTGCACCTAAATGCTACTAAACAACATTATAAATGCTAGCTCGGAATACTTATTATCATTTAGTTCTAAGAAATTAATCCAAGTCAGAATGTACCATCTGATTATATATTTCATTTCTCTGTCATATACTTTTACTCTTTACTCCTCTTATGCTATTTTCAAGGATGCTTCATCTAAATGCTACTCCTTACGTTCCTCTGTAGTAGAGGCATTTCTTTTCGGCACGGAATTTAAGAAATTGTGTTAAAAGTGAGTTAAGTGAAGGGAGAATAAAGTAGGAAAGGAAAAAGGTAGAGAGATTAAGAGAAAATAAAGTAAGAGAGAGTAAAGTAAGAGAGAAGAAAAGATGGTGTTTTTTGCCAAAATAGGAAATGACTCAGCTACAGTGAGACAACCAAAAAGGGAATACGACTCAGATACAGAGGGACGGAGGGAGTACTAAACAACATGATAAATACTAGCTCAGAATACTTAGCATGTAGTTCTAAAAATTAATCCAAGTCAGAATGTACCATATGATTATATCACCTATGCACATTACTGGCTCTGATCTTTTTCTGTTCTCAAATACCAAATAGGGATCAAAAGCCCAAAATTAGTCAAATTAAGATGAAACTTACATTAAATTGAGTGGCGTTTTGCGAAACCATCCCATGTGAATCTATTGTTCTGAACGTGTAGGTCTTACCAAAGACATCTACAAATGTAGGCAATATCCAGTTGTTTTCCTCGGTCTGCAAACAACATTAAAAAGGATTTTAGAAATAATTAAAAATGTAAACAAATTAAACTAGAAAAATATAAATTTTACCATGTTTTCAACTGTCTCTTCAAATGTAATACAACCATTACAATGTGTTCCAAAGGCCTTCTCCCGCCCCTGTCTTCGATTTGTCGAGCACCTCTCACAAACCTTGATATTCTCAGGAAGCTTCCAGGCATCGGTGTATGTCGTCCACTGGACATCCATGAAGTAGGCCGGTTTCTTCATTGACTTTCTCTTATAACCCATGGAATCGCCGTATCTAGCTTTGCACTGCTATCTTGCATAGCATTTGATCATAAGCTTCACAGTTTGCACCTTTCTGCAAAATAATAAAGTATTATATAATTTATGATAATTGAGATATAAATATAAAATGCACAATTTGACATGAAATTCTTTCTAATAATGATCAATGTATTCTTCTGAAAGCGTTGCCTGGTTGTATCCTCCCGAGTCAACTATGTGCTTGAAAGACTTATTGCATATGTTGGCCACTACACCAGTCGGTCGGACACAATCTGCAGATTAATATAGAATTAGTAACTTAAAATAATATAATGACTGCATAAAATTATCTGAGTAAGTACTTTCCATCCCTAAGGTGTACATAGATGCAGCCTCTTGCATATTAATATAGAGTTAGTAACTTAAAATAATATAATGACTGCATAAAATTATCAGAGCAAGTACTTTCCATCCCTAAGATGTACATAGATGCAGCCTCTTGCGTCCTTCTTAAATCCATCTTTTTTTGCATTATTAGTACTTGCACTTGCCCCACCTTCAATGCTATCACCGGTTGAATGTTCTCCTTCACTGTTCTCGTCCAATAACTCTAAAGTACCAAGTGGTGGTAAGTCATCGGAGTGTGTAGTTGAGCGTTCCGATGATGACCCTCCCATTTCTACAATTAAATAACTACAACAGCCAAGTAGAAATTTTATATTCAGAGCTGTTATAACTACCTCAGACATACCTCAGACAAGTAGAAAAAATGTGTTAGAGACAATAAAATAGAGAATGCAGCAACCTATCAAGACGGTATCTTCATGGCTACAACATACTCCCTCCGTTCCATGTTAATCCCTCCGTTCCATGTTAATAGAGTCATTTTTCTATTTTAGCAAGTTCCAAGGTAATTGAATCATTTCTATTTTTGGCAAAAAGTAATTCTCTCTTTTACTTTATTCTCTCTTCATCTCTCTTACTTTATTCTCTCTTACTTTATTCACCAACCATTTAACACACTATACTTAAACTCCGTGCCGAAAAGAAATGCCTCTATTAATATGGAACGGAGGGAGTATATTCCAGAAGCATGAAAAAAGGATCCCAGTTAGTAAAAAGTGAAGAAATTTTCATAGAAATTGGATAGGGAAAAAAAGATTACCTAATTAAGCAAGGCTGGGAAAAGGATAAAAGAAAAGGATGGTGGATAACCTTAATTAATTGATCCAAATAATTTTATCTCATATTTCCCCAAGAAATCCATTTTAGCAAATGAGTAAATGTAAATGATAGAGAAAGGGAAAGATATAATCAGATGGTCTTCTAATTGTTGCTTTATTTTAAAGAAAAACAAGCATTGACCAGTTTGAGTTCAATATTCAAAATCATCTCCTACTCCCTCTCTCATTCTCATATGTTCCTGACTACATAGAATCAGAGATACAAAAAATCATGATGACGATGTAGAAAGGAGCTACAATGATATCCAATACATGTTCAATTGGCATATAGCTACACACATCAGAGGAAATGATATCCAAAAAATCATAAAGAACAATGTAGAAACACATAAAAAAATCATGAAGAACAATGTAGAAACACATCAGAGGAACAATGATATCCCGAACACATCATTGTAGAAACACATCAGAGGAAATTTAGCTACACATATAGCTACATTAGTTATAATCAGAGGAAATGATATCCAACACATGTTCAATTGGCATATAAACATAATAAACAAATTGAATTAAACTAAAATCAGATCATGTTCACTAACCCTAGCTAACCCAAATAGAGAAGCGGGACATTCACTAACCTGCAGGTGTGAGAAATGGAAGAAGTGCGCGCCGATGATTGGAGGTGCCAATCTCTATTTTATTCAATTCCTCAACTAAATCAAAATAACCAAATCTGTCTGGGTCAGACCTCTGCTGTTCCACCACCAACATATTTCTATAACTTACCATTTGAAATGAAATGTCCCCCATGGTGAATGTAGAGGCCAAAAACATCATCCCTGTACAAATTCCAAACTCAAAAAATCTAAACTAACTCAACTCAATTTCAAAATCAGAAAATGTAAACTAACTCAATTAGAAAACGTACACTTCAAATGTGAACGAATATTGACTCAAAATTAAAAAAAATTTAAAAAAGTAAAGTATATATGTAAACAAATTTAAAAAAACATACAAAAAATGTAAACGAACACCTCTATGGAGTTCTATGCACATATTTTGTGTTTAGTTTGTATTCTAATAAAACCAATACAGATTAATAAGCTGACTCCCTCCACCATCTCAATCTTCCAACAGAACATAGCTTCTTCAAGAAGATATTTTTACGCAAATTGGAGGTTTTACTCATTAGAAACAATCAATTTTTATTTAGCTTGAGTAGTTGTATGGATTTTCTCGACAAAAAACGAGTCACTAAAGATGGGAGGACTTACAGAGTCGGTGGCGTCATCGGATTCCGTAGCCCTCGTCACCGTCACCGTCGCCGTAACCGCCGCAGAAGATGGGAGCACTTGAGAAGAATCGCAGATGGGTTTTGCCAATTCGTAGGATAGAGTTTTGTTTCAATTGATAGTGAATTTTGGGATTTGGGGATGGGGGATAAGTGTAATGCTTTTGTTTATTAAAATAAAATAAAATTTTCCATGTCCCCAAACACTCACCAGCCAACTCATCTTCCACGTCAGCGTAAATATCGACATTAACACACTGCTTAGCTAGAATAACCGATATGGGAAATCGGTACTCGAGGGTAAAGTTCATGACTTGTAAAGCAACATTTATAGTTCACGAAAAAACCAAACTTTTGTGAAAGTTCATGAATTTTCAGGCAATTAGCCCTTAATAAATCTGCAAAGTATAAACTAATTTCCAAACTAAAAAACTTTCAAAATTTATAAGATGATTTCAAAAATATAGAAGATAACTTTACACCAAATTTGGAATGACCAAACTCAACATCTAAATATCTAATACTATATCTCGTTTGGTAGAAATCTTTATAACAATTTTGGTAAAACTTCATTACCACTCCATATATTATTAGAAGATAAAAACCTTACTAGAACTAGGACGCGGGCGACAACAATGGCACCTAGCAGCGGACTCCAGCTCTCCAACGATGAGCGGCAGCGATTTCAAATTACAAGGAAAATGGAAAGAAAGTAATGTGAGGGAAATAGAGAAGTTGGAACTAGTGGATTCGGGATTCACTAACCTTTAAGGTACCTAACACTAATGAATGAATTATATTATACTCTCTTCGTCCCATAAAAATAGCACATTTGAAACAACATAGGTTTTAATGTTTAGTTGGTAAAAAAGAGAGAGAAGGAGAAAAGATAGTGTACGTAGTATTAATGGATTGTGAGATCCACACAATTAGTAGTGTTTAGTTGTTTATTCTAATTTTAGGAGATGGCCCAAAATGGTGAAATTAATCCAACTCGAAAATTTTCTGTTCATAATGAGTCAATTTTTGGAGTTTAACTAATGACACAAATCCAGTCAGGCTTAACACAAACACATTAATTGTGTGTGTGTCCGTGTCTGATTGTCAGACCTAGGTTTGAGAGAGTAAAATTGATTGTTTATTTAACTAAACAACATCGTCATAATACGCACACCTCTCGCTAAAAACGAAGTTGACATGTTAATATAATGTCAACTCAATGTCAACCTTCACCTATAAAAATGTCAAGGTGGGACACATAATCGGAAACGGAGATTTAATTTCATATTCTCATTCTTCTATTCTATGGTTCACAGTTTTGCAGAGAAATTGCCAATAAAATTCAAGTATGTTAATCCCCTCAAATTCCGATGCCCTCTCACAAAAAAAATCTCCAAAATGCAAGACACACATTTTAGAACATAGAATCAGAAGCAAGAGAAAAGGCACAGAGAATTTTAGAACAATTCATATAGTGATCAGTTATATATGAATACATAAATATAGGGCCAAAATTAGATATGAATCTGCAAACACATAAATCAAACGGTAGAGTTCTTGTTTAATAAAGCACGTAAACTGAATCACCCACACACACATTCCTTATTTCTTATTTATGCATTTAGTCTAATTACTCAATCTCATATCAGAGGGCATCAGTAACGAAAAAATTCAGTAATTCAATCCGAGATATCAGCTTATTAGGAGTAATCGAGTGTAGTAATGAAGTTGATTCACAATTATTACCTTGATGTTCGTAGTTTTTCCAATGCCGCCCATTCCGACAAGTGCAATTGCTCGAGAAGATTATCTCTTCGATTATCAAATTGATCAGATAATCCAGCCATCATTCCACCAAAATGAATTCTTGATAAAAATAGGTTGACCTACTTCCTGTCCATGAGATGGAGGAATGTCTTTCAACTTGAGAAAGGTTGGGAATGAGATTTTACAAGTTCAACGAATTCTTCGATGGTAGAGTACACAACATATTTGGCTGCGGAAGAGAGGATATGAATACTAGGGCCGGCTCACTATATTTTTTCTAAACTTGAATAACTTTCTAAGCCCAAAACACACCTTAAGCCCATGTTCTTTTATCTTTTGTTTGATAAGTTTGTACTCCATCCGTCCCATTAAATATGCAACATTTGAGAATCGTCACGGGTTTTTATGTAAGGTTGTTTTGTGAGTTAATGAAGAGAGAGTAAAGCAAGATAGATGAAAAAGTAGAGATAGAGATGTTTCCATTTTAGGAAACGTTTCATTTTTAATGGAACAAACTAAAAATGAAAACGTTTCATTTCTAATGGGACAGAGGGAGTATTTTATTTAATTAATTAAATCCTAATTTAACAGATCTTTTGGTACATTTAAGTTTTTCGTTATCTATATGTAATATCCGAAAATTTGTGGAATTTTATTCTTTTATTTAAGGATGAAATTTTTATGATTTTGTGTTTAATATATGGTGTGGAAATATTATTTGATTTATAATTTTGTTGTGGATATGGGATTTTCTACCTAGACAAATTAAAATTTGGTTTTATTAATTCAGCTATGATTTAAAATTCTAATTAATCGATTTAAACCTCTCTCTCCCTCCCCATTTTCGAAATCCCTTCCCCATCACCCCATGATGTTCTCAACTTCCTCCACCCTCACATAACCGATCATTTTCTTCCCCTTTCCTTTTCTTTTCTCTTTTCGGTCACTCCCTCAATCTCTCCCTCTCTCTCTCGCAAAGTTGCTCTCTCTCACTGGTAAGTCTCCCTCCTTCTCCCTCTCGGTTTTTATCTTCTTCCTTTCACCCCCTCTTATCACCTTCTTGGATTCCTCAAGGTGATACCCTCCTTCGTCGTGAATCGGAGTCGGAAAAGGAAGTAAAGCTTTTGCGTTTCGTTTGAACCATCCGGGGAAGGTAACCCCTAACCCTTGTTTAATTCGAAAACTCATGCATATAGGACGTTTTGGTTGGTTTAGATGCTGAATAGGGTTTGTGGCTATGTGATATGGTTGAGCATGTTTTTGATAGTATCTGGCAGTGGGTTCCGACCCCTTTTTAACTAAGCAAACGATCTCCGTTGGGTACGAATTTTGAACTGTGTAAAGGTTAATGTGTCTTTTGTGTGGTGTGTAAATTTCAGCCTCTTTGGATGTCGTATGATTTTATTATGACTTTTGCAAGTAAACTGCGCAGTTTCGCGAGTTGTATGTTTTTGGGGAGATGTTTTCATGTGCAAGTGGCGTGATTCTGAGTGATATGTTTTTGTGATGAATGTGGGTGTGTTTGGCCAAGAGATGGCTCGGGAAAATCAGTGTTTGGTTCGAGGGTTTCGCGTGGGTTGGCCGAGAGTTTTAGGGTCCGGCCTAGGGCAGTGTTGTGGGGAGTTTTTGAAGGGATGATCCCAGGTGTCTGGGTGTGTTTTGGGACGTAGAATGTGTGGTGTGAATGTTGTATAGGGTTTGAGAATCGGAAGTTGGAGGAAGGGGAGTGTGCACTGGCCGAGCAGGCGGCCGAGGTGCCGAGCCAGCGGCCGAGGTGCCGAGCCGGCGGTCGAGGAGCCGAGCAGGCGGCCGAGGTGCCGAGCCAGCGGCCGAGATGCCGAGCCAGGCGGCCGAGGTGCCGAGCAGGCGGCGAGGTGCCGAGCCAGCGGCCGAGATGCCGAGCCAGGCGGCCGAGGTGCCGAGCAGGCGGCCGAGGTGCCGAGCCAGCGGCCGAGGTGCCGAGCCGGCGGTCGAGGTGCCGAGCAGGCGGCCGAGGTGCCGAGCAGGCGGCCAAGGTGCCGAGCCAGCAGCCGAGATGCCGAGCCAGGCGGCCGAGGTGCCGAGCAGGCGGCCGAGGTGCCGAGCCAGCGACCGACGTGCCGAGCCAGGCGGCCGAGACACCGAGCCATGTCGAGACGCCGATCCTTTTTCCGAGTTTTTCCGAACCTTTTCCGAGCCAAGTGAGCCGTTTGCACAGTAAGGGTATGCCAGGACTTGGAGTGCTGTGTTCGTGTGTCGTGTGCGCGTTTTGGGTACGTCGTTTGCGTGCGGGGTGTGTTTCGAACGTGTGACTTTGTGTGTTTGTTTTGTAATATGTTGTTAAGTGTATGTACGTGTAACGTGCTAGATGTTGAAGTCGTCCACGTAGGAATCATGCATTGTCGTTTAAAGTCTCGTCTCTTCTGACTCTAATCATGATATTATTTATCTTTCAAAAGGGTGATCTTTTTCGAGGAAAGTGTGGTTGAAGGGAACTGTTTTAAAAGCTAAGCAATCGAGGTGGGCTTTTCTACCCTACTTTTATGTGGGTTATCTTTAAATACGGACTTTGTTCCGGAAATGTTTATGGAGGTGAACTGTTTGTCTTGCCAATTGTTTTGTTTTGAAACCTATCTGAAGTGGTTTACCACATATGTTTAATCGAATTCGGGTCTGTTGGGCTGCGAACCCTCAGGCTAGTGTACACGAGACCGGGAGCCATCTGAGAGCAAGTTGGCCGGTCTAGTTGACCTGGGGTGTGGCCACGCCCCTTGTCATGGTTGGATCAGATAGTGTATGATAGAGGGAATAAGGGTGGCAATATCTGAAAATGACTGCGCAGTCGAATTTATGAAATATATTTGGTGTACTTGGGTTACTTTCTTACACTTAAAACCCCAAGGTTACACTGATGTGGCATGACAAACTATGTTTTTGGCGTGTGTCCACTGAGTGCAATAAGTACTCAGCACTGCATGTTGTTTTCTTAATGTGCAGGTTGAGCGGCGATGGGGAGGACGGATGTTGAGCAGTTAAAGTCAAAATGCGTTTCACTTTGTTTTGGATAATGTCGTGTCGTCATACCCGGCATTATCTGTCTCTTGATCTTTTTCCGCTGCTTGTAATCCGAAACAATGTTTTCTTTTAAACTCTGGTTACTTAAACTTTTGAAATGTCGCTACAGTACCTTGTTTTAAAATGAATTTCCTTTTATTAAATGTCTTTGGGTCAAATATTCTTGTTTTTCCCCTTTCTTCCCCGCTTCTTTACTCCTCCCCTAGTCGCGGTCCACCGTACTTCCTATCCTTAGGAAATGCGGGCGTGACAGAGTGGTATCAGAGCCTAGGTTTTCTCTTTCTGCTCTGGACCAAAAAAAAAAATTTCTTTTTTCTGACTGGAGTAAGTTTTCAAAAGTGTCATTGGCTCAACATCCGACTCATCGCACTCAACCTGAAATGAGGTAATGAAAATTTTGAATTTTTGGAATGTATATGTAAGTGGAGGGAATTGTGAATTTGGGTTTCGTTGGAACGTGGATGTAAAGAGTTGAGTTTTTTTGAGAAAGTGTGGAATGGTTTTGTGTGTGGGTTGTTTTGGAGAAAATGATTTTTAGAAAGTTTAAGTAAATGTTGAGACATGTGGAAGGGTACAACGTGATGTGGAAAAGTTGGAAATTATTTGAGTTATGAACTGTTATGGTGTTATGAACTGTTGATGTATGATGAACTTATATGAAAGCATGTGGCTGATGTGTGATGATATGATGACGTGAATGTTGATGTGAGCTTTTATGTGAGTATGTGTTGGCCTTTTGAATGTTTGAACTTAGACGTGATAGAATTTCACTAGTGCTTCTTGGACCTATGATAGATAAGAGCTTTTGGCCTTTGAACACCAGCGGGTTTGGGTTAGAACAACGATACGTGCATACACACTCTCTCTCGCTCTTCTTCGGTTATGCACTCTGTTTTTATACGCGAGGCGGTTGTTTCTGTTTTTCTATAGATGACGCGTATGTTCCGAACCCCGCGACGGAGTGATCGCGATAGACTTAGGGCACAGAGGGTGCTCAGGGATTATAGAGTGTACCGGAAGAAGGATCACGTACCGTTGATCGAGTTCGTGGCACACTTCGACACCCTCTGGAGGGCAGCTCAGGAGTTCGGAGTGACAGAGCATGACGGCATTGAGAAGCTAATAGATCTGCTTCCCGATAGCTGGAAGGAGTGGGCCGAAAGAACGGCGAGGAGGTACACGTGGCATGAGCCCGCTACCGACGACATGGTGGGTGACATGGCTGGCTTTCGGAAAGCCGTGTTTTGTGCACTGGTGGACTCTCGAGAGGAGCAGCCCCCACCGGAGGTGGAAGAGAGGGTCGTGTATCAGGACAAGTATGTGAGCATGTACGAGGGTGAACAAGGGTATGAAGATGTTTATGAGGAGGCTCTGCCAGGGAACTCCGAGGAGGACGACGACGAAGACCCGGAGGAAGGGCCTATGGATGAGGATGATAGAGTCGTAGTCTAGAATTAGAATAGTTCGTTGTCTTTTCAGTTTTTGCTTTCAGTACGATCTACTCTTGGGAACAATGTTGGCCTTCTTTCTTTTAATGAGAATTTTGATTTTGATTTATATCCTATGTGTTGCATCTTATACTACATGAAGGTTTTATAAGAAAATTTGGAGAAAGTGGTAATTTTGGATGAGAATTGTAGTAACACTTTTTGGATATTGAATCAGAATGCCGCCAAGACGTGCACGCCAACCACGACAAGGACCCCACGTGGAGGCACCACCTCCACCACCACCGCCACCACCACCTCCACCCCCGCCTCAACAAGAAAGATTCATAGTTACGTTCTCAAGGCAGAATCCCCCAAAATTTGACGGACAAGGAGACCCATCCAAAGCGGAAGAGTGGATACGCGGCCTCGAGCGTATCTTCAGGGTCATGGAGTGCACAGATAGGGAGCGCATTGCTGGTGCTACCTTTCAACTGTCAGGTGCTGCCGATTACTGGTGGGAGACTCGGCAAAGAACTATGAATCCTGCCCGCCTGGAGGCGCTAACATGGGAGGAGTTTAAAGTAGAGATCGATAACAAGTATGTTCCAAAGACGTACAGACGGGCCAAGGTGGTAGAGTTCCACACACTAAGCCAAGGCCGAATGACTGTAACCGAGTATGACCGAGCCCTCGCGCAGATGGCACGATATGCGCCCGAGTTGATGGACACCGATGAGAAATGGGCGGTGAAGTTCCGGGCCGGGCTCAGAGATGAGATAAAGGCCGCATTGGCCTGTCGAGGAGAACTCTCCTACTCGGAGATCTTGACTTGTGCACTGGACGTGGAAGATGCACTCCCTAAGCCAAGAGTTGTGGCAACAACAAACGCGACACCTCTACAAGCTCAGCCGGGCCACCAAGAGAAGAGGAGGTGGGATGGTGACCAGGCTCAGTATGGTGGTAAGAGGCCACAACACATGAGGAACCCACCTTACAATGGCGGGAGACAGAATACTTTCCAACCGAGGGCAAACTTTCCACCGAGGAACCCTCAATGTGGGAGATGCTTCAAGTACCACACCGGGGGAGTGTCGAGACCCCAGGTGCTTCAACTGTGGTGGAAGTGGCCATTACCTCCGAAGTTGCCCGAGTAAGAACATGGGAATGGGAATGAGGCAAAACCAGCTAGGCTTCCGTCCACCATCCCAGGCACTACCTGCACCTCAACCGCAACAACGCCGCCAAGGATTGCCGTCGCAAGCAAGGGCCTACGCCTTGAAGGGGAAGCAGCCGGCAAACGGGAAAGAAACCTTTGGGCAAGGAAACTTGGCAGGTATGGGCACACTTCTAAATATGCCTATAGTTGTCTTGTTGATACGGGTGCGTCGCATTCCTTTATATCAACGTCTTGTGTGGATACTTTGGAATTACCTACTGTTAGACCGAACCCACTATGAGTGTGACCTCACCGGTAGGCGGGGCTATAGATATATCCCGATCTTGTGGATGTGTGAACTTTGGAATAGGTGAACTCAGTTTAGTGGCTTATAATTTGCAAGTAATGACAATGGGTAGCGTAGACATAATCTTGGGTATGGATTGGTTAGCGGAGAACCACGTTACCCTTCATTGTAGAGAAAGGGAAATTTCGTTTGAAACCCCCGGAAAAGAGCCGATGAAGTTTCACGGAGTCCCAATGAGCCGACGCAAGTCCATTATCTCTGCGCTGCAAGCCACTACAATGATGAGGAAGGGATGTCCAGCGTACCTCGTTTATTTGAATGGGGAGGAGAAGAAAGTCAGGAAGATAGAAGATGTGGCGATAGTGAGTGAATATCCCGATGTCTTCCCCGATGCATTGCCGGGACCCCCACCCGACAGGCAGGTAGAATTCACGATCGATCTGGAGCCCGGATCGGCACCAATATCCAAAGCACCTTATAGAATGGCGCCAAAGAGTTGGATGAGCTTAAGGTGCAACTGCAAGAGCTACTGGAATTGGGATTCATTAGACCTAGCGTGTCACCATGGGGAGCACCAGTGTTGTTTGTAAAGAAGAAGGATGGAACGATGAGGATGTGCATCGACTACCGGGAGCTAAACAAACTAACGCTAAAGAACAAGTATCCACTACCAAGGATAGACGACTTGTTTGACCAACTTCGAGGGGCAGGAGTCTTCTCTAAGATGGATTTGAGGTCTGGGTACCATCAGCTGAGGGTTCGGCGAGAAGATGTACCCAAGACAGCTTTTCGAACAAGATATGGTCATTATGAGTTCGTTGTAATGCCTTTTGGACTGACGAACGCCCCGGCAGTGTTCATGGACCTTATGAACCGCGTGTTCCATCCATTTCTGGATCGGTTTGTCCTGGTTTTCATCGATGACGTGCTCGTTTACTCAAAGAACGAAGAGGAGCACAAAGAGCACTTGAGAACCGTCTTAGCAACTCTAAGGGACGAGAAACTATATGCCAAGTTCAGTAAATGCGAGTTTTGGCTCAAGGAAGTGAACTTTCTTGGACATGTAGTAACCTCAGATGGAATTCGTGTAGACCCGGCCAAGGTGGAAGCAGTGCAGGAATGGAAGCCACCTTCTACACAAAATGAAATCCGAAGCTTTTTAGGACTGGCGGGCTATTATCGAAGATTCATCGAGGGATTCTCGAAGATAGCAAGGCCAATGACGCAACAACTGAAAAAGGGAGTCAAGATGATATGGACACCAGAATGTGAGGCGAGCTTCAGTTGTTGAAGGAGAAATTGACCACCCGCACCAATCCTAGCCGTGCCAGAGCCAGAGACTGGACTATGCAGTGTATACGGATGCGTCGAAGGTGGGACTTGGAGGTGTGCTTATGCAGAAGGGAAAAGTGATTGCATATGCATCGAGACAATTGAAGCCCCATGAGCTGAACTATCCGACACATGACCTGGAACTGGCAGCCGTGGTACATGCTTTGAAGATCTGGAGACATCATCTTTATGGAGTCCGTTGTGAGATATACACGGACCATAAGAGTCTAAAGTACTTCTTTGAGCAAAAGGAGTTGAATATATGCGCCAACGTAGGTGGCTCGAGTTGGTAAAGGACTACGATTGTGGTATAAATTACCATCCGGGAAAAGCAAACGTAGTGGCCGATGCTCTTAGTAGGAAGTCTCAATCTCAGCTGGCCACCTTTCTTACTATCGAGGAAGAGTATAATCCAAGAGTTCAGTAAGATGCGCTTGGAAGTGGTGAGAATGCCCGAGACTGTGGAAGGGATAGTAGCCACGTTGGTGATGGAACCCGACTTAAGAGCCAGAATTGTAGAAGCTCAACGGCGAGATACGTTACTAGAAAAAGATTCGCTCAGAGTGAGGACGGGTGAACTCAGAAATTTCGTGAGGCAGCGGATAATGGTCTCACTACAAGGGAAGGTTGTGTGTGCCTAAGGATGAAGGCCTGAGGATGGAAATCATGAGAGAAGCACATGAAACCCCATACGCTGCTCATCCAGGGAGCACCAAAATGTATCAAGACTTGAAAAGACAGTTTTGGTGGAACGGTATGAAAAAGCATGTTGCGGCATTTGTGGAGAGATGCCTAGCATGTCAACAAGTAAGGCGCTCTACACCAACGGCCCTATGGGAAATTGCAACCCCTCGAGATTCCGGAATGGAAGTGGGAACATATTGCAATGGACTTTGTGGTAGGACTGCCAAAATCCCAGCGAGGGAACACGGTGATTTGGGTGATTATAGATGGCCTCACCAAATCTGCCCATTTTGTGCCGGTTCGTGCCACTTATGGATCCGATCAGTTGGCTAAGGTATATGTACGGGAAATTATACGCTGCATGGAGTTCCATCGACAATTCACAACCTGATCGTGATGCTAAATTCACTTCTAGATTTGGCAAGCCTGCAGCGCGAGTTTGGGCCTAAGTTGAATTTCAGTACGGCATTCCACCCGCAAACCGACGGGCAGTCGGAGAGAACGATTACAAGCATTGGAGGACATGCTACGAGCCGTGGTGCTGGATCGAGGCGTAGGTTGGGAAGAAGTATTGCCCTTGGTAGAGTTCGCTTACAATAATAGTTACCAGGCGACTATCCAAGATGGCCCCATAGAGGCCTTGTATGGAAAGAAGTGTAGGTCGCCACTTTATTGGGATGAAGTGGGTGAGAGAAGAATTCTCGGACCAGACTCTGTAGAAGAGATGATAGAGATTGTCCGACAAATCCGTGGGAGGATCAAGGAGGCACAAGATCGACAGAAATCTTATGCGGATGTTCGAAGGACCGAGTTACAGTTCGAGGTCGGGGAAAAGGTCTTTCTGAAAGTTTCCCCTTCTAAGGGAATAACTCGTTTTGGAGTGAAGGGAAAGCTGAGACCCCGATTTATTGGTCCATACGAGATTTTGGATAGAGTCGGCGTGGTAGCATACAGGTTGGCCCTACCACCAAGCTTTGGAAATGTGCACAACGTCTTCCATGTGTCACAATTGAGGAAGTACGTGTTTGACCCCACACACATAGTTCACCAAGAAGAGATGATGGTCCTAAATCCTGATCTAAGCTATGAAGAGAAGCCCGAGGCCATTTTGGATCGAAGAGTGCAAGAATTGAGGAATAAGTCTTTGCTTCGGTGAAAGTACGGTGGAGGAATCATGGAACCGAAGAAGCAACATGGGAATCAGAAGTTAAGATGAGAGAGAATTTTCCAGAGCTGTTTGAATCTAACAAATTTCGAGACGAAATTTTGTTAAGGTGGGAGGAATGTAATATCCGAAAATTTGTGAAATTTTATTCTTTTATTTAAGGATGAAATTTTATGATTTTGTGTTTAATATATGGTGTGGAAATATTATTTGATTTATAATTTTGTTGTGGATATGGGATTTTCTACCTAGACAAATTAAAATTTGGTTTTATTAATTCAGCTATGATTTAAAATTCTAATTAATCGATTTAAACCTCTCTCTCCCTCCCCATTTTCGAAATCCCTTCCCCATCACCCCATGATGTTCTCAACTTCCTCCACCCTCACATAACCGATCCTTTTCTTCCCTTTCCTTTTTTCTTTCTCTTTTCGGTCACTCTCTCAATCTCTCCCTCTCTCTCTCGCAAAGTTGCTCTCTCTCACTGGTAAGTCTCCCTCCTTCTCCCTCTCGGTTTTTATCTTCTTCCTTTCACTCCCTCTTATCACCTTCTTGGATTCCTCAAGGTGATACCCTCCTTCGTCGTGAATCGGAGTCGGAAAAGGAAGTAAAGCTTTTGCGTTTCGTTTGAACCATCCGGGGAAGGTAACCCCTAACCCTTGTTTAATTCGAAACTCATGCATATAGGACGTTTTGGTTGTTTTAGATGCTGAATAGGGTTTGTGGCTATGTGATATGGTTGAGCATGTTTTTGATAGTAACTGGCAGTGGTTCCGACCCCTTTTTAACTAAGCAAACGATCTCCGTTGGGTACGAATTTGAACTGTGTAAAGGTTAATGTGTCTTTTGTGTGGTGTGTAAATTTCAGCCTCTTTGGATGTCGTATGAATTTATTATGATTTTTGCAAGTAAACTGCGCAGTTTCGCGAGTTGTATGTTTTTGGGAGATGTTTTCATGTGCAAGTGGCGTGATTCTGAGTGATATGTTTTTGTGATGAATGTGGGTGTGTTTGGCCAAGAGATGGCTCGGGAAAATCAGTGTTTGGTTCGAGGGTTTCGCGTGGGTTGGCCGAGAGTTTTAGGGTCCGGCCTAGGGCAGTGTTGTGGGAGTTTTTGAAGGGATGATCCCAGGTGTCTGGGTGTGTTTTGGGACGTAGAATGTGTGGTGTGAATGTTGTATAGGGTTTGAGAATCGGAAGTTGGAGGAAGGGGAGTGTGCACTGGCCGAGCAGGCGGCCGAGGTGCCGAGCCAGCGGCCGAGGTGCCGAGCCGGCGGTCCGAGGTGCCGAGCAGGCGGCCGAGGTGCCGAGCCAGCGGCCGAGATGCCGAGCCAGGCGGCCGAGGTGCCGAGCAGGCGGCGAGGTGCCGAGCCAGCGGCCGAGATGCCGAGCCAGGCGGCCGAGTGCCGAGCAGGCGGCCGAGGTGCCGAGCCAGCGGCCGAGTGCCGAGCCGGCGGTCGAGGTGCCGAGCAGCGGCCGAGGTGCCGAGCCAGCGGCCGAGGTGCCGAGCAGGCGGCCAAGGTGCCGAGCCAGCGGCCGAGATGCCGAGCCAGGCGGCCGAGGTGCCGAGCAGGCGGCCGAGGTGCCGAGCGCGACCGACGTGCCGAGCCAGGCGGCCGAGACACCGAGCCATGTCGAGACGCCGATCCTTTTTCTGAGTTTTTTCCGAACCTTTCCGAGCCAAGTGAGCCGTTTGCACAGTAAGGGTATGCCAGGACTTGGAGTGCTGTGTTCGTGTGTCGTGTGCGCGTTTGGGTACGTCGTTTGCGTGCGGGGTGTGTTTCGAACGTGTGACTTTGTGTGTTTTGTTTTGTAATATGTTGTTAAGTGTATGTACGTGTAACGTGCTAGATGTTGAAGTCGTCCACGTAGGAATCATGCATTGTCGTTTAAACATCGTCTACCCTGACTCTAATCATGATTTATTTATCTTTCAAAAGGGTGATCTTTTTCGAGGAAAGTGTGGTTGAAGGGAACTGTTTTAAAAGCTAAGCAATCGAGGTGGGCTTTTCTACCCTACTTTTATGTGGGTTATCTTTAAATACGGACTTTGTTCCGGAAATGTTTATGGAGGTGAACTGTTTGTCTTGCCAATTGTTTTGTTTTGAAACCTATCTGAAGTGGTTTACCACATATGTTTAATCGAATTCGGGTCTGTTGGGCTGCGAACCCTCAGGCTAGTGTACGAGACCGGGAGCCATCTGAGAGCAAGTTGGCCGGTCTAGTTGACCTGGGGTGTGGCCACCCCCTTGTCATGGTTGGATCAGATAGTGTATGATAGTGGGAATAAGGGTGGCAATATCTGAAAATGACTGCGCAGTCGAATTTTCTGAAATATATTTTGGGTGTACTTGGGTTTTTTTCATTACCGCAAACCCCATGTTACACTGTTATGGCATGACAAACTTTGTTTTTGGCGTGTGTCCACTGAGTGCAATAAGTACTCAGCCCTGCATGTTGTTTTCTTAATGTGCAGGTTGAGCGGCGATTGGTAGGACGGATGTTG